>NC_135320.1:39002656-39302656 GCF_048772815.1 Callospermophilus lateralis | reverse complement strand
CAGAGATTCAGCCACAGATGTGTGACAAATCCTGACCAGTGAAACAAAAATAAAAGGTTTCTAGACAGTTTTAGGTTAGTTCCTTATGTAGTTTCTAAAAACAATTCCTTGAATTGTTGAAACAAACCTAATCTTTCATCCTTAAGGGACAGTGCAACCAAGAGTATGACAGAGAAGACAGGCTGGTGTCCTGATGTCCAAGCTTGGAGCTGCCTCATCTCTGGAATTCTAGCTATAGGAAATAAAAATATTTTCTTTTTAATCCCATTTGAGTTACATTTTTGTATTATTTAATGCCAAAATCTTCCAAAGTTCTTAATTTAGGCTAAAACAAATACCATACACTGGGTGGGTTATACATAAAAATTTATTCCTTGCAATTGTGGAGCCTGGAAGTCTGAGGTAAATGTGCCTACATGGTTTGGTTCTGGTGAGCTCCCTCTCCTAGTGTGCAGACTGCTGACTTCTCACTATATCCTCATGTGGTGGAACAAAGGCAAGAACACTCCCCAAGATCCTTTCATAAGAGCTTTGATCTCATGAAAGGTCCACCCCCATTACTTAGTTAACCCCCAAATTCCCACCTTCTAGTGCCATTACATTGGGGGTTGGATTTCAATATACAAATTTTGAGAGAGATACAAATATTCAGTCCTTTGTACTAAGAGATACAGAATGTGGCAAAATGAAGTGAGGTGCTACAAAAGACTTACTCCAAAAAAAGTGTATTTGTTAAATGTAGAGAATAGTCGTGAGAAGTGAGAATTCCTTACTCTATAATACCCTACTATTCTAGACCCAGGGAGTGGGTGACTATGGTGAAGTGGTTGACAATACTCATTGTCAGCTGTTGTGCATTGGGATTTAGATCAATTTCTACACAAAATTCTAGTGTCAGAAGCCAGAGATATTTGGGGGTATTTGGATAATCTGATACTTTCTGATGTTTTTGGTAAGTTCTTGTTATGATTTAGATTTGAAATGTTGCCAAAAGCTCATGTCCCCAATACAGCAAGGTTCAAAAGTAGGACTTTTAGGAAATTATTAGGGCTCATCAGTGGATTAATCCATTTGCCAAATTAATCAATTGATAGATTAATGGAATACTGAGAAGTGAGACCTAGTTGGAAGAAGTAGGTCATTGAGGCCATGCTCTGGAAATATGAATCTATTCTCCCCACTTCTTCCCCTTCTACCTCCTGGCCACGTGAGCTGAGCAGTTTTTGTATACCATGCTCTTCTGCCATGATGTTCTAATTTCAGGCCCAGAGCCATGGAGTCAGCTAACTATAGACTGAGACCTCTGAAACTGTGAACCAAAATAAACTTTTCCTTATATAACTTGTTCTTATATGGTATTTTGGCCATGGTGAAAAGCTAACACAGTTATTAGAAACACAAGATTTGGCTGAAGATGTCCTAAACAATTGTATATGAGAGAGAAATGTCATTTGTACCTTTGATTTATAACTAACTCCACTGATGGATAGAACATCTAAATACTCTACCACTAGTTAGAGGCAGTCAAAATAGTAACAGACAGAAACAGTTTCAGCAGGTTATGATATTGAGGATTCATTCAAGTGCCGCCTGCTAGTCATTCCCCGCTTGGAAAGGAGACAATCCTGGGGAAAGGTTTGATTATGATGCCTCTCTCTGAAGGCAATTGTCTTCTATTTCTTCTTGGCAGAGGATACTGATCTGGGGTCAAGAGGGAGAGAAGTACATTTTTTTTTTAATATTCAAAGATCACCTCTAAGTGCAAAACTTTAATTGTGGATGGGAAGAAAAATATTCCAAGTGCAATAAATTATGAGAATTACATTGTCCTATGAAAATGCCCTTTTTATGAAATTTCAGTTATCTTAGAATGGTGCTAAAGCTTTACTCCACAAGGTCTGTCTTTACATCACCCATCTCAGGTTTGATTATGGAGAAAACTGCTCAAGGCTTTATATACACAGAACAGAACATCGCCACCAGGATGGCTGATCAAGAAATATACTTTTCTTACTGGGATTTGTAATTTTTTGTACATCCAACAGAATGAATGAATGAATATATATATACATATACATATATATATATATATATATATATATATATATATATATATGATATTTATGATAATGACTCATGTTTAACTTCTTATTCTTCATTTATTCCAAGTAGAAGTTTTATTATAATTTTATTTTTGTCTCTTCTGCCTTTTGTATTGATTATCTTAAGGGTACATCCTTTATATTTTAGTCTCCAGTTTCTGGGAGCCATATCTGGATCTAATGGAGAAGACTGAAAATATGTTAGAGACCTTACATTTGGACCTGGATATAGAAGAGACTTTGTTCTTTCCTTGGAAAGTATATGAATATTTTGACAGTAGGTGTTAGCTTCTCTAGAAATATATGCAGATATTTGTCAGCCAAAGAGATGCACTGTAATTTTCATCATAGCTGACTACTGAATAGTACCCTTGTACCCCAAAATGATTATAAAAAAACAATCAGGACACTCTATTTTATCAGTTACAATGAAACTTCAATAGGATTCTGCTTTAGTACTTCTGGAAAGTGGTGGTTTTCTATTTGAAAAGATACACAAAATGATATAGGTTCACTGCTGACTCTGGAAGTTGTAGTTCTTTTTAAAATACTTGAGAATTCTACCATTATCTTGCTACATTTTGAGGGTCAATTCAGCACAGAGAGGAAGGCAGATCAATAGGAATGAGATAAATGTGAAGATAGAGCATTTTCCTGATTCTGAACTCCCTGTTGTAAAATAATATGTTTCATGGTTGGAGTTGGGGGTTTTCTTACATAGAGACTAAAAGTACAGGCTTATAACTACTAGTTTCTCTATCGTTTACTATAATAGGATCAGGTATTTTATTTTATTTGTATATACCCATGGGGATGTACATCAGGAATATGTTTCCCAGATTTAGCAAGGAAAAATACAAAATACTGAGTTAATTTGAATTTCATAAAATATACTTAAACTGACAATCCAATTCAATTCAACATCCATGTTTTATCTGAAGACCCTAACAAGGATGCCTTGGTGATAAGGTATAGATTAATATTTTTGATGCCTCAGGCCATTCTGGTTACTTACTAGAAAAGAGACCACATTCTTTATGAATGGTAATAAAGGGGAGTCTGATTTCCTTAGCACTCCTCTTTATAATGGGGCTGTGGAATTTAGCTTATGTGTCAGTAAACGTGCTATGAAGGGCCAGATGGTAAATATTTTATGCTTTACAGGTCTTATTGTACATTTCTCAGTTGCAACTGGTTATTTTTGCTATTATGCCTTGAAATTTGCCATAGACAGTATGTAAGTAAACAAGTATAGATGTGTGCAACTATGTAAATAGTTGGCCACATTTGGATGGTAGGCTATAGTTTGCTGATCCTTGATCAAGGTCATTCAAAAGGAATTGGTGATGAGACATAGTTTGACTTTTCAATCGTAGAACAGTTCCTTAATAGTTAATTTCTGATCCTACAATGCAACATGGTAGCTTGGGTCAGATAGTTTAAAAATTTGTGTAAAGCTCTCTACAAAACTTGTAAAGTGAGGCCAATTTTCATAGTGTCTAGTGCTACCCATATTATAATACCATGAGTAAATAGAGCCATCTTTTAAAAGAGAGATGAAGTGTAAAACTAGAGGAAAATGATACACAACAAATGAATCTGGAAGGACTACAATGTAAGAGACTAGTACCATTGACCTATTATAAAAGGGAACATGTCTCTCTGAAATACATTTACTGTAGGCTGAACAAGAACAGTATAGATTTGAAGTGAAATGATATAAATAAACACCAACTGTATGAATAGTAGCAGGACCAACCGAGCAGACAAATTAAGAACAAAATTTGTGAATATTGCATATTCAGGTGCAATAAGTCAGAAACATTAAATTCCTGTCCATGATGTAAGAGATAACTAGAATAAATCTCTGGAGCACAGAAAAAAAGTATTAATAACATGAGAATAACTATGTAGAAAATAAGGCAAAGGCAATAAATAGATACATTAAGGAGAGATGAGCAGAAAATATCATAAAATAATAGTGAACTGAGGTGAAGTGAAAATGACATATTACTGAAATTTATGAAAATATTTTTCATGTAGCTACATCCTGAAAATAATTTAAAATATCCTATAAGCACCCAGGTAAGTTAAAAATGAATTTCAGCTTATATTGAATTTAGACTTTTTTCATAAGTATAGCTTTCAGAAACAGTAAAATATAATTTACTATCCATAATATCTTTGCATGGCTAAATTAATTTTCATGTGCGAAATGTATTGCAAGTTTGTTTGAGATGTTTATTGAAATAAAACAAATCTTCTATCAAGTTATTCTTCATATATATATATATATATATATATATATATATAAACACACATACATATACATTGAAAGCATATATATATATATGCTTTCAATTATTGAATCAATGTTTAGAATCTAAAAATCATGATAAAAAGGAGCCTATGAATTTTAAAGTCTGAGAATTATTGATAAAAAGGATTTATGATCAATATTTAAGCTCCCCAAAGCCAATAGAATTACTTAAGTAATTATAGACTTTAGTTTTAAAAGTAAATATGTGAAAGACCAAGTGGAGGAAAATCTGTATATTGGAAAGAGTTTTTAAAAGATATAGATATATACCCCCAGAATTACATTACAAAAAATGAGGAATATCACAAGGAAGTGAGAAATTGTGGATAGGTAAGTATAGAGACAACCTAGAAACGCTGAGACTCTCTTTAAAAATCTACTTGTTTAGTGACCAAATTATATTTTGAAAATTACATAAAAATTATTGGGGACACTTAAAAACAAAACAACCACTAATGAAATCAAAATTCAAATACCTGTCACCTAAATTACTATAGAAGATATTGACAAACAAGTTCAGTTTGTATAGCCAGGAAATAAAATAGAATGAGAAAGCACACCAAAACAAGTTTTTTAAACAAAACACATATATGTATATATGCCATATGAAGACTTTAATGTTCAAATCAGAATTAATTTTTAAATTTATTGTTTTCCAAATTATATTGGAGAAGCTATATCATCTTATGCATTTTGACTGGGTTCTAAAGTAAAATGTAACCTGGATGCTCTCCTTACACACCCTTTGGTCCTGTTTTTCATCTCCCTGTTCATTCCCACCTCACTCTTGTATTTGCTTCATGCTATTGTATTCTTTGCACAGGACAGCTTTTAACTGCAGTCTTGTCTGGCTCCTAGAGCCCTCTGCCCTGTGTGTCATCCCAATAGTATAATTCCTATTTCTAGGGAGTCATAATATTGTGAAATGTTGTTGAATTAAATGTAAAATGAAATTCATTAAAAGAAAATAACACATGAATTAAAGCATAAAACTTGGTCGTATGCTGTGTATAATTAAAATGCCTAGTATAGTATGATTGGAAATAAAGAGATGGGTAAAGATATATTTGGCAGAATACTTACAGAACATGAGGGCAGCAGTAATAATATTGAACTCTTTGGTTAGGCCCAAATCTTAAATAGAATATTCACTGTATATTGATAATCTGTTGTGAAGGTTTAGCAAAATTTGACATTAATATGTCAAATAATACATTAAAATGACATAAAAATTTTGGTGACTTTCTTAGGTTAATGTAGGGAGCAATGGAAATATAAAGTGTTTCTGTAGAAATATAAAGGGAACCCAACACTGAATTTAGCAAAAGATTTCTAAGGATATAATGTATACAAATTTTAAATTCCTAAAAATGTCTTTAAGTAATGCTACTATACAGAATCTATCCTAGGGCTTTAAGATGAAGAAGAAAAATAAAATAGCAATAAATAAGTAATTTAGTCATAATCATATCAGGAATTATGCTAGGTGTTCTAAAAATGTCTTCTTAATTAATTATCACAGTATCCTGACAATGTAGACATCATATTCATTTAAAATGTAAGAAACCCGATACTAGGAAAGGTTAAAGGAACTTGTCTTAAGTCAACATGCAATTTCAAATAAGTAGACAAAATTTGAAATTGTTTGTATTTGATTCCAGAGCTTATGCTTTTTCTCCAATGCCTTGATATACCTTATGTTCAAAGATGCTCATCTCCAGAGGAAGAATGGAAAGGAAACATAAATGCTTAACAAAGCAGGGGCTGGGGATGTGGCTCAAGCGGTAGCGCGCTTGCTCGCCAGGCATGCGTGCGGCCCAGGTTCCATCCTCAGCACCACATACAAACAATGATGTTGTGTCCACCGAAAACTGAAAAATAAATATTAAAAACTCTCTCTCTCTCTCTCTCTCTCTCTCTCTCTCTCTCTCTCTCTCTCAAAAAAAAATGCTTAACAAAGCAAAGTAAGGCCTCCTTACTAAAATATTATACTTAATAAAATGGTGCTTATGAACTCTTTGTCATAATATTTTTATTCTTTCAATATAAGCAGAATAGAAAAAATATACACAATTAAATCTTAACTCTGCAAACAGAATAAAACCAATATCTTGCTTTTTTAAAAAATAAATAACTTTTTGTTTTTTCTATAATGAATGGTATTATCTTTAAAAATTAATCATCAGAATCCATCCACTTGGTGTTTGGAAGCATTTAATGGGTCCCAAGAAACTTAAAATCAGAGAATTTTGGACACATGTAATCTAATATTGCAGAAGAGTTGGGTTATTCCCTGACTAGAAAAACACTATCAAAATAGTTTTGGAAACTGGAAGAGCCCCACCTTAAAATTCTTTTGATCTCTTATAATTAATATTATCCTTCAATAATGTTATTTTATCAAAACTAATGGTTTTTTATAATCAAATTGTATTTGTCTTAACTTTTTGTACTTGTCATAAGAACAAATATTTCTTCTTATGCTTAGATATCTGAACAATACAATATCTTCAAAGTAAGCCACAATTTATTTTTTGTAAAGAAAATTTGAAGAAAAACATGAAATTTGCGATCTCATTGTTAGAAATCAGCTGACTTATTACCATTATCGTGAATTAGACTTTTGAAATTTTAGTGTAATTTTTTTTCATGGAATTTGGCCTTACTCAAACCTTACTTATGTAATTTTAATGTAATTTTATTGTACATATTATTACATTTAGCACAGAGGTGGTGTTAAAATTCTGAGGATGCTATTGAAGTTCATGAATACTCAAACTCAAGTGAATTGATCTCCTTGTAGAAAAAACATTGTGGATTAGCCTTTATTTCTCTTCCCAGTCAGGCTTGTATTTGTTTCCCACTTAATTGGATGAATAGCTCTTTTTTTTATTATTCATTTACAGTCTTCTCCCTATATAAAGTACATTCTGAAGCACTCAAACATCACATCAGCAATTTTTGTTTCAAGTCTGGAGTTTTAATTTAATGAAAAATATGTCAACATGGAGAAATTAGGATCAATTTTTTCATATTTTTTTCAACTAGAGCCTTCATGTGTTGCCTTCTACTGTGTGGGTGACCGCTTCCTGATCTGGCTGAACCAGCCATTGAGGACCAGCAATTCCCGCTAATCTATGTATGAAGCTTACTTTCCTGGTGCTTCTACAGTGGTGCAATTAGAATTAACAACAGCTAGATAAATAGTTTGCAAAATCAGTGAAAGTATAACAGGACCTGACTAGCATGCATTTCTCCTGATGACCCTGAGCCATGTCATCTTCCAAATGAAGTCACCTTCACAGTGAACCCGATCACAGCTCTTGTTCCAGAATTCCAGAGATTGATGATCCTGATTAGCCAGTGATGCACAAAATAGCAAATAGTCCCTCTTTATGAAAGCTGCCAACTCTGGTAGCCTTTTATAAGTACTTTTCATAGTTAATTGATTGGGGTTTGCAATTTTGATCAACAAGTTCCAAATATTTAACATCCTGGATTTTTATATAATGGAGAATTGGTTCCAGATTTATTTTCAATTTTGTAAAAATATTCAAGAGATACTCAAGAAAAAGCAAGGAGACAATATGAACAACTGGCCAGTCATTTACAGTGAATTGATGACTCTCATTATGAGATAAACCTGAATAATCAGGTTTCTAGGAATATACTAGTTACAAGGTAAACATGTGAGAAATGGTTCTAATTCATTTTGCTTCTTTTCTTTTAATCTTTTCATATCTTCTAGAACTAAGGGCCTATGCCACTGAATAAATACTAAGACTGCATTGTCTAAAGTGGCATAAACCGTGGCCAACCACTTATGTCAGTCAAAGGTAGAGCTCTTGGTTTGACATGCTGGCTAGCAAAATGACAAATCTTGTCACAGCAAGGAGAGGATAAAGATAAGCTTTTTTAGGACTTTCAGGGCTAAAAGATAATAGGCTTCTGATCTCTCTCTGAGTCTCATAAAAAAGGCTCACCTTCCAACAGTCCTTGCCTGTTTTTCATGACAATGACTGAGAAACACAATAAGCCAAGTACCAGTAAGGACTGGGTCAGAGTTTAATAGTCACATCTTTCTCATATGTCTTTTCAGTTGGATAGTTTATTTTTCTGTATTTGCCAGAAGTGGTACCAGAGTACTGAAGCCAAACTATTATGTCGGTGAGGCCAAGAGTTTAGAAACATTCTGAACAGAAACACACTAGAAAGCCTGTGCATATAGAGAATGTATGTGTCACATCAGATATGCAGCAGTGTGGGAAGGCATGGGGCTTGCAGGTAGGGGATTCTTCAGTTTACTGGCTGCTCTTTTAGAATGTATTCATAATATAGAATCTGTTCTGTGTGGTAGCAGTAACACAATGAAAGAAAGACCAAAAGTCTATTTTCTGCTACAACATGCACATTCACAGCAGTGTTTGTGAATCTCTTAAATTGAGTTCTAATAATTCCCAAAGATGCTGATCTTATTATTATTTTTTTACCTGAACTGTTATAGTTGCCTTGTTCAACTATTTCCCAGTCCTACTGCACCTTTCACATTGTTCAACATGTATTGCCATTGTACACAAATTTAATTATGTCATTTTCTAGAATCTTCAAAAGAAAATTTGCATTTATAACTATAGCATATTTAAGCTAGACTAAGAAATTTTGGCGACTTCCTTAGGTTAATAATTTGAGCTTCTTTCAAACCACTAGGCTTTTATTTGTTTATTTAGATATGAGGCTGAACATATCAGGAGATGGAGACAATGAAATACTCAGTTTCCCTCAAATTCACAAGTCAGCTCTGTTTCCAAACTTGCGTATCTTGGTCTATCAGAAAAATATTATTAACACCCATACTAACCTTTCTTAAGAAGGGATTAGGGAAAAAATGGGCATGGGGAGTTGGGATGCTCTGACCCTGCGATGCAGTGATTCTACTCCTTAGTGTTTACCCAAGAAAAGGAAACATACATTCATTGTGTTAGTCTGATTTTCACAACTATGATGAAATACTCGAGGCAGGCTACTTATTTTGGCTCATACTTCTGTAAGTGCAAGTTCTGATGTTGGCCTTCTTGGGGGCAGAGTCCTGAGGCAATGCAGGACATCCCATAGCCAGAGACAGAGAACTTGTCTTTTTCTTCTCTCTCTTAGACCCTCCAGAATCCAATCATAGGGGCTATACCCTAATTATCTTTCCAAAAGTCCCATCTCTAGGTCCCATAGTTAGATAGTTTCCACCATCTTTATGCTATTAACATATGTCTATGTTAATAATGCTATTAACTCCTACATGACTTCAGGGGGACAAACCAGATTCAAACCATAGCATACACACAAATTAATTGTATAAAAATGCTTCTAACATTCTCATTTTTAAGATCATTCATCTGGGAGAATGCCTCATATCTCTCAGCAAGATAATAAATGAACAACTTGTCATATAATCATACACAAAGAACCATTACTGAACAACAGCAACAAAATGAATAATGATTATATATGGCAACCTAAATGAATCTCCAAAATGGTATGTTAAGTGAAAAAATAGAAACAAAATTTTCATGTTGTATATCTATTTCTATATAAAACCCCCCAAAACAGGCAGAACTCATCATTGTGAAATGCTGTATGGAAAAGGAAATTAACTGGAAGGACCACATGGAACTCTCCAAATTATAGAGATATGTGATTCCTTGTTTTGTTAGGGGAGATGATTTCACAGGTGTACACAGTGACAAAATGTATTCAAGTCAACACATAAGATGTGTGCACTGAGTCTTATGTTAATTTTATCTTCATTAAAAAAAAAAAGGCAGTTAGGAGCCATCTGTCCTTGGCTGAGTGTACTCCTCTGGGGTATCATCCCCTGTCCCAAGTGCTAATTGGTTTTGGTTGCTAACACATTGAGAGTTTTTTTCTGTGTAGAATCCTAGTAAATATGCTTTTCTCTATATCATTACCTTTCTAATCATTTACTAGAATCCAGTGATCTTTCACTGTACTCTCTAAGTAAATGCTTAAAACCTCCATCCAGCTGCTACAATCTTCACTTTGGCTTTGGGTCTGAGGATGTCGACAAACTTATCCAGCCTACAGTCTAGCCTTATCTTCTGACACTGATTATTACAGAGTCTAAACTCATGACAGTTGATCCTTGCTGGACCTGTTCAGTGTTGCATAGTGTTATAGAGCATGGCTGTCTGGGTTTGAATTGTCCCTTTCTCATGAATTGCTTTGCGAATTTCAATTTTGCAAATTACTTAATTGCTCTGTGCTTCCAATTTCATTTATACAAATAGTACTTACCCTACAGGAGCTAATGACTATTAAATGAGTGAGTGAGTATGTGTGTGGCTTAGAACAGAGCCTGACACATAGTTCAATATAAGTGTCACTTATTAATATTTCAATATGATTATTTGCTTTTATACCACTGAACTTATTATTCCTTTTCCCTCAGCTCCAATCCTCTGACTCTTGAACATAGTTAATCTTTCAAAATCCAGGTGCATTTTCACTCCTCTGCTCTCCCAAGAAGAGTCCTCACATCTTATGTGCTTTCATAACATTTTGCACATAAATGTGCTAGAGTGTTTTCTTATTGTTAATATAATTATTAGTTTATATATCTATCTCACATACTAACTGTAAACCTCCCCATGGCAGGAAAGGAATCTTATTCATTTTTTTTCCTTCCAGCAAGTAGTTTGCAATTCTCCATAAATGGTGAACTAATAAATCAGAAGATTCATGGGTAATTTGTGTCTTGGTCTCATTTAATAATTCAATTCCAGAGTATTGCACAATGTGGGTCAGACTCAATACTATGCCTTAAAGGTGCTCAGATGGGTAAGAAGCAGTTCTTGCTCATGAGAGTCATGCTACTGAGTGGCAGTTCAAGCCATAAGCAAACAATAATTACCTGATGGATTTTTAGAGGAAATGATTGGAGTGTACCATTTTAAATACAGTGTGGGCTCAATACAATATTGGGTTCCAAATCTGCAAATCAGTTTTTTTTTTTTCCTACAGATTGATAGGATATTTTTAAACCACAAGCACAGAAAAATGCATAGGAGGGCTTCAAATATGCATTGCCCACATTGGCTCACAAGCCCACAAACCTTGCACTTCCTCATTGACTAGCCTACCAGTGCTCTGCCGGGAAAGCAGGGGTGTGGGGGAGGTGAGGAGGAATGGAACCAGATGGTAATGCTGGTAGCATACTGGACCAGGTATTTGTCTTCTGAATGAAAATTGAAAGGAAATAAATTACACGGGGCCAATAACTCCCTGGGCTGAAGAGTAGAAATGATTTCAAATATGATGAAATTTGTAATTATTCAGAAGGTAAATTCAGTCCAGTCTATCTAAGATTGCCTGTCTAGGAGCAAACCCCTAACCAAAAATATTTTTATTTTTTGAGGTGCTGGGGATTGAACCCAGGGCCTTATGCATGCCAGGCAAGCACTCTACCAACTGAGCTATATCCCTAGCCCCACCAAAATATTTTTATCTAGACTGAAATATGGGGGAGAGGACATGGGAAAAATGAAGCCCTGGTCAAATCTGGAGATGTTGATAGGTTATCTTTCCACAGAATTAACAGACATTTATTGAACTAATTGAACTAATGCCTTTGAGGAACAGAGGTGAATAAGGAACTTTCCTGACCAATACATGCATACATAAATATTACATACATGTGTTTTGTTTCCTCATTTACACATAATAAATGTTTACTGACTTTAGAGAAATGTCACTATGTTAAGCATAAAAGTCAATTGTAAGATCATTCCAATATTTGAAAAGTAATAATATGAAAACTTGTGCCTTAAAATAGAGGAAATATATTGTACAATGTGCTATATAAGTGTATTTATAACATACATGCTATATAATATTAAAATGCTATTTGAATGATACTTAGTCATCAGTGTTTTTCACATATGACTTTGCCTATCCCTCACCACAAACTTACTATGTACATAGATACCACATACTGAGCACACGCAATGTGCAGACAGCTCTACCAGGTGCATGCTATATAATAGATAAGAAAACAAGTAAACTCATTCCCAAAGTTCACTGAAATACTTGCCCATGATTATATAGTGAGTGGCTGAGCCAAGATTTCAGTCCAGACAATATCTGCTTATTTGTGCTTTAACCATCTACATTACCTATGAAAGGTAGATTTTATTCTTATTTCACAAATGCAGAAATTGGAGGCCAGAGAGTGTATGTTGTCTGAAACTATGCTGTTTATGAGAAATTAAATCTGAATTTTAACCCAAATTTGTGAATTCTATTACCTTTACTTTAGTAAGCTTTTACCTTTAAATAAAGCTTTTGTGAATGACTAAATGTACCGATATCAAATTTATTTTTATTTTAAATAGGTCTCTTGGCAAAATATAGTCTTAAGGAAACACTTTTGTGTTGTGTACCTTAAGGGCTATGCTATGTTAGCCTAGGGGTATATTTAGGTCTGAGTTTTGCATGACATCCCTTAAATCCCACTTGGAGCAATTAGGAAGCAATCTTAGCTCTGAAACACATTTACCCATATGTTAAGCTACACATCATTAGTATGGACTGGCCTGTTAGGATCATGTCATAGCACTTAGCACATTTTAATATGTTTCACATAGCAGCATTACAAAAAAAAATTATTTCCTTATTTTAATGGTTTTAAAAACATTTGTATGAGAGTATTTGCTAATGACATTATGTCATGTTCAGAAATTCATGTGGAGCACCTTCATCTTCCAATTTCAGAACACTCCAAGATTCAAAAGTGAAGCTATAGAAAATGCTCTTTCTTAAAATAATGATGATGTCATTGCTATGTTATGACCTTGAAAATGTAAACTCTGTTTCTTTGGTTCTCTTCTGCTTGCTACTTGAATAACTTACCCTGTCTTGAGAAATTAATTTCCAACTATGATAGAAACTTTTTCTTGAAGTAATAAAAAACTGTGCTTTTGTAAACTATAAATACTATAGTAGCATCTTGAGGGAAAATAGAAAAAATCCAGAATACTTTTAAATTTAAATTTTTTTTGGATATAATACAGGTTATTTTAAATAATTAATTCTTATGACTAAAGTAAGGGATCACATAGAACTAGTGCCTTCTATTTTTTCCTTCTTCTGGAATATATAACAAATTCTATTAGTTTCCTAATGCTGCTGTAGCAAATTTGCCTACAAACATCACAACGCTTAAACACATAACACTTAAAAACTCACAAACTTGCTATGTTATAGTTCTGGAGGTCAGAAAACTGAAATGGGCTTGCCAGGTTAAAATTTGCATGTTTTCCATGTTCCTTCTGAAAGATTTTGGGGAAAATTCATTTTTTTTTTCCCAGTTTCTAAAACCTACCCCTCTTTCTTGGCACATGGACCCTTCTTCCATCTTCTAAGCCAGCAATGTAGCATTTTCAAATCTCTCTCTGACTCAGCTGCATTTTTCTTCCTCTTATAAAACTTTAGTGATTACATGAAGCCCATTCAGATAAGCCAGGGCAATTTCCCCGTGTTGGGGTCCTAAATCACACTACAAAATCTTATTGCCATGTATGGGTCTGAGGATTAGGATGTTTGTGGGACTGTAATTCTGCCAACCACAGGAGATTAGGAGCAAATATTTGCAGTTTCTACTTTCTTAGGATATGAAGTAGGCCATCAGATGGGAAGAGAGCCTATTAGATACTCAAATTATTAGATTTATGGTCACAGGATGTTGGTGAAATTCCTGTGTGAATTTTTTTCTCTTATGACTTCGAAGTCAAATAATAAAAAGTTTTTGTCACATATGAAGCCAAAATTCCTTAATCACCATATATTTTTATACCACATGAGTGGAGGACACCAGATAATTGAGAACCTGCCTTCCTATCTCTCTCTCTCTCTTTTTTTTTTTGAAGGGCAGGTATCAGGGATTGAACTCAGGGGCACTTGACCACTGAGCCACATCCCCAGCCCAATTTTGTATTTTATTTAGAGACAGGGTCTCACTGAGTTGCTTAGTGCCTTGCTTTTGCTGAGGCTGGCTTTGAACTTTCGATCCTCCTGCTTCAGCCTCCCAGGCCACTGGGATTACAGGTGTATGCTATCATGCCCAGAACCTATCTCTTAATATTAATATTTTAGGAATATTTATTTAGGTTTTCATAAATAGCTGGAGTACATGATATTTCTTTGACTAAAATTTCAAACCCATTTTAGTTAGGGTTTCTTTGTATGTTTTGATATTAGAAGCAGCAGAAGAAAATCATCCAGGAAGGAGAAAGCTACATGACATCTATAAAAGACAGGAAACATGTTAGTGTCTCTAGAACCTTGGAGAAATTGAAAGCTATTTCATCCCCTGATGTATCACTTAATTCAAGAGAAATTTCAAGAATACAAGAATATTAAAATATATTATTTAGTACATTCAAAAAATAAAGATCTCATTAAGAAAACATTTTTAACCCACAACAAATTCCAGTCATGGAGGGAAAGATGCTAGGTTGTAATCCTGTTCAGTGGCAAGGATGATGACAGTGACTAAGGTCAGGGAATAAGGGAGTGAAGCTAGTTGAGCCACACATTTGCCCTCCCTCCATTTAATATTTTACTTGGCTTCTTCAAAATAATATTAAAAATATTATATTTTTCAAAGAACTTGTAGAAAATGTGTCTTCAACATTGCTACTCTTTTCTTAGTACTACTAAAAGCAAAAGAATGAGTTACTTTGTCCTTTTGATGAAATTGACAAATATCTTGCCAGAACACATTTATATGAATATCTTCATAAATGTCATGGGATGAATATATTACTTTTTATTATTATCCTTCCTCCAATTATTTTATATGGACCACAGAAAATATGAAAACCAGTGTTTTCTTTATATGACTCGTCAAGGACACATGACCAAAGGTTCTATTTATTTCTTTATTTTTGCAGTGCTGGGAATTGAACCTAGATCCTCACACAGGGCTCTATCACTGAGTTACATCTCTGGCCCAAGAAGTTTTATTTTTAATTATAATTTTTAAATTTATTTTCCATTCTAATTTATTACATATGACAGCAGAATGCATTGCAATTCATATTACACCTATAGAGCACAATTTTTCATATCTCTGGTTATATACAAGAAGTTTTGTTTTTAATATATAAAATACATAAAAGACCAACCATCAAAACCAAAGGGAAGAAAAGCAAGAAAAATGTTTCCAAAGTTATTCAATAGAATATATTTCATGGTAGACAAGAGCTGTAAAGACAGGATATTAAATATAGCCTGGAAATAATAAGAAAAATCAAAATATAAGACATAAGAAAACACATCTTGAAGATTAATGAATGTTGGTTAATTAATATTCATTAATCACACAGGTGTCAGAAATGATATATTTTGAATATTTAGCAACAATAATGTTTATGGATTTCAAAATTTTGTATTTCAGTGTGCAAATCAGAAGGCCTTGGAATGTGTTTAATTGCAAAGACAAGTCAAAAACATTTTCTTTAGATGAAATATTCTCAGAAGTATTCCACAGAGATTCTGTATTAACACACAAGATATAGAACCAAAATAATGGTCAATTGTCTCCTGCCAGCTAACCTGGAGGCCTGCTGTGTTGAGGGCTGAAATCAATATACCCACTTGGTATATTATCAAGATGGCTCCTGGCACTTTGCCAGGAGGAGTGGTTTGTGTAGTAACGCCAGCGAGCCATTAAGATGATGAGGATTCCTTATTGGCTGACTGCTGTATCTAGTTTATGTTAATTGAGTAAAGCTGTGTGTAATTAGTTAAGTATATATACCTCTGCTGTCCTGCAATAAAGCAGCTCCTGCTGTTTCAACCTTCACAAGTTGCTTGTCACCCCCTGGTTATTTAGCCCAGCCAGACTGCGGCACTGCTGTAGAGATGAGGAGGTTGATGAGGGAAGAGACCTGGAAATGTGAGACAAGAGTGTTAAAGTGGAACCAATGGAGAAACCATTGAGGCATTTTTACCTGGAATTGGGTTGGGTTTATTTTCAAGGAGACTATGCAAAGTTTTTTTGGTCTCTTCTTTGTTTCACCTCCATAAATGTGCACTCTAATTCTCAGACTGCTGGGCAGGCATGATGTAATGGAAAACACACACGTATACCCCACAATGAAAAAAACCCTGATTTATAGCATTTTCCAGTCGATGTGGTATATTATTTCATGTTGGGTGATTTCCAGCTCTAGTATGATATTATTAAATGCAGAGTTGGAAGAGATGCTTGGGATTGACTCCAGCCAGTTTTAGCATGTCATTGTCTGCAATTCCAATAGTTTTTCTCTCTGTCACAAGTCTGTGTAATTCTTATACTGGCAAAATTTTTTAAAAATCTCATTCTGTGGACTTCCTGGAACCCTACAGAGAGGCAAGCTAGCAATAAGAATAGGATAGGCCACAAGAACTGTGAGAGCCTATTGCAAAGGAAAACGCCTTCCAAATAAAGAGTAGATAGGTATGGAGAGTCTCCAGACAATAGTTCACATCTGACTTCTGTGGAAAAAGAAGGTGAGAGAGTAGGAAGGAGACTTGGGTAGAAAAAGCCTCAGACTACAATAGACCTTTGAGAAAGTTTTGGACAAGGGTCCTATAGGGAACCCCAGAGCAAAGGTTAATCAGTAAGGGAATCCTCTTTTAGGCTAAACTTGCCCCTTTCTAGTACCCACTCTGAGTTCAGTCATTGGCTGGGAGTAGCTCATGGACATAGAAGCTCACTTTGGTAGATCTTTGAAATGGGCTCCCTCTGAAGAGATACCTAATTGACATTCCTCCATGGTTGCTAAATTTTTCCTTTTTTTCCATGTAAAAATTATCAGCTCCATGGGGCAGGGATTATTACCTGATTTGATCATTGATATATTTTTAGCATTTAGAATAGCAAGCAGGCCAATAGTGCTTCATAAATATTCATTGAATTAACTATTTGCAACTCATAGTGGTAGAGTCCTAGTCACTCTTTCATGCAGACATTTATAAACAATTGAGTGCTTCTGTGCATTGAGTCATTGCCTTCTAATCATAAGCTATTGTCTTTAGTTATTCCTTGAGAAACTACTTTATGGTTTCTCAAGAGAACAGTGACACCATTATAGTTCACTGCAATGTTGTTTAAGGACTGTGCCAGATTTATAAGAATATTTTGTAGAATGACAGAGGAGAAGTCAGGAAAGTCTTCATGCTAGAATTGAAATTACCTAATATTTATTCTTTAGCAATTTCATGAGATTTAGATAGATGGGATATAATTATTTTTTCTGAGACAAAGGGAAAAGATTCAGGTTTAAACATTGTACAAATGACCATAAGCCCAGTCAATCAAGTTTATGAACCTCACATATTAGAACTAAGAGAAAGCCTGAAGTTACTTAAGATAATCTGTGCTTAATCTAGTAGGAGGATCTTCTGGACACTTATAAATATCCATTTTTGTTATAGCCGCCAGTTCTGTTAAATCTACATTTTTTTGGAGTCACCCCTTTTAGTGGCTGGTCAAGGGAAAGAATCTGTTTCTTTAATATTATTGGTCAAAACAAGTAGGGGGAAATAAAAGGTACCTTGTGCTATAATAACTTTCTGGTCTCCTCAGCCATGTCATGTTTGAAGGAATGCAGTGTTAGTAACTGATAACAGACCTCTTTCTAATTCTCCCTGTGTCCTCTAAACACCACCCCTACCTATTTCCGGATGTCAAGGTATTATGTGATGACAGTTGGAGGCAAGAAACTCAATTTTCATCTGGACCCAGCAGTCTAGCATCACATCTCATGACCAGACTCATTAAAAGATCTAGAAGTTTCTACTCAATACAGAAAACGACATTATGGCTAAAGGACTAATGGAATTTTCCTTTTCATTTTATAAGTGTGTTCATAAGTTTGTTCAAGCTATACTCCATGTGTGACTCTAAGATTGGGAGAAAGTAGAAATAATCACAAAATGTATGAAAATACTGACCACATTTATATCATGTTCATATTCTCTCAAAGCAAAGGAAATGTAGGTATCTTTCTGAAGCCATTCTGTAAAATCATAACAGCAGAAATGAGGTTATTATTGTTCTCATTAGCTCTACAGTCCTATTTCTATTCGACTTACTTCAATTTTCCCAACAATGTTCTTGCATAAGGAGCAAAATGAGTCTACCCTCCAATGTAACAGTGGCCACAATCTGAAATGAACCACAAGCATTTCCAAATGTCATGTTTCTGTGAGAACAGAGGAAAAGTGGCTTGTGAGTAAAAAATAAGAGTAAGTTAAAATTGAATCCCCCCTGACACACACACATACCTTCCTTTAGTAGTAGTTAACTCAACTTGGACCTTTAATTAGCAACCAAGGTCAGGCTGTTTCTGGCCCTGAACCAATGAAATGCTTCCTTTTCAGTACTTTCATGTGATGGTTGGTGTTTCTTTTACTTCTTGGGGTCAGAAGGTTTGATTGAGGTTCGTCCTAATTTCTTTCACTATTTCCTGATCATTACTCCCTGACTCTCTAAAGCAATCATTTTCGAAGGACACATCATCTAGAAATACCTTTATATATCCAAAATGCTTGCTGTCTGCATTAGTAATAGAGAGTATTCTCCCCCCACCCAAGCCTTTTTACTTTTATTTTGAGAGAGTTTTACTAAATTTACCAGGCTGGCTTCAAAGTAACAATAGTCCTACCTCAGCCTCCCAAGTTGCTGGTATTATTGCAGCTGTCTGTGCAGGGGAATTTTTGAAAACCATTTGCAAAGCTGTTTTAGAAGTTAAAATGACTATCCCTCTTGTCCTTCATTAGCAAATGGGAAAACTATGGTACTTTCCAGGTCATGTTTGAGGGCAAGTGTGAAACTGGCACATATTTTAATTACTCCTCCCCCTAAGTCGTTTACCAGCCTTCATACCTTTCCCATCTTTGGGCACCACTGCCTCTTCCAGGCACCCTGTATTTTAAAGGCACCCTTGGATGCCTACTCATATGCTGATCACCTACCAATGTTTCTAATTAAAGCACTGTTTTCCACTTCTCCATTCAGCTGGAATCTTGCCTACTTAGTGTCCTATTTTCTTTAATATGCTTTTGCATTCCCCTCAGAGAGCTTTTAACTGGAGTACTCAAACTCAAAAGGAAGGGATATTTCCAGCAATCAAGTTATTAGGGGAGCAGGATAATATTCTTTAAATTAGAACATGCCAATCATTTCTCATTGTCTCAACCTCTAGTAGTCATAACACGGGATTTGTCTTTTTTAGAGGGAACAAAGTCAAAGCCTCTAAATATCATCATTTCAGAATTGACAGAGCTCAATGATCAACAAGTCAATTAAAGTATTTGCTGAAGTCTGCTGGACAAAATGTGCAGTGTTGAGTTCATGCTAATTGGTCAAAGCTTGGCTAGTAGGAGAAAATCTTGGATATAAGACCAGCAACAGCATGTCTCAAGCAGTGATGAGATGCAGAATTCTTGTCACCATGGAGACAACAGAAAGAAGGAGGCCACGTTCCAGTTCTTGAGGACTTCAGATGCAAAAGAACTGAATCAGAATGTAAACCTTGCTCATGGCCATCAGTATGAAGTCCATATTCATATAAAGCAGACTCTACTAATCGAAGGCAGAGCTGGGCAATCAGGTGATTTCTCAGGATGCATCTAATAGTATGCAATCAGTGGGCCAACTACCTGTCATGTCTGTATTAATCTTTATAAATAGGCTTTCTTCTAAAATTCACCTTTTTTGACTACATGTGGTGGCCTACATTCCTCTAAAGTAGTGTGGGTATTCATTAAAGAGTTCAATAAATATATTTCAATTAAAATGTTGTCATTGAAGTCAAGAACAGATGCATCCTTCATTAATATATTCACTCATCCATCTGTTATTAATTCATTAATGTTTCAACTGACTTTTATTAAGGGTTTTGATAATAATGATAAACAGTATGTGGTTCCCACCCTTAGAAAATTCTAAACTTGAATTTACCAATGAGAGCGAACCCTAACTGTATTTTAAGAGCACTGCTACTTAATCCTTATATACTGGAAATATGCATTTGAGTAGCCAAATTTAGTTACATGATTTGTAATTGAACTTACTGTAGGTGGTCTAGGTGTTCTAAGGAAATCAATCTCTGTCTTTCTTAGTATATGCATAAGTGCATACACACATATACACATATACAAGGAAAAAATAAGGATTATAGATGTGATTAGGGCTTACAGAAAGCTTATTTCTTGGCAGCTCTTACAATAAATAAAGACATAATAAATATAAAAGTCACTCACACAATTCAAAGTGGTACCCATAACAATGTAACTCTACCTAACTGGAGGAGTAAGAAAAAACAAAAAAACTAGACTCTTATTGAAATAGAGCAAGTGACTAGTTTGGAGAAGCGTAGATTTTTTATTTTTTTTTTTATTGAACTTCATTTTAATACTAAGCAAGACAGCCAGTTTAAAATGCCTCTGTCCCTCCATTTCTTTTATTTTTAAAATGTGAAGATAGGCCTAAGCAGAATCCAAAGAATTCCAAGATGGGCACAGACTAGCTCCCTAAACATTGCCTCAGGACAAGGCAACATCAAAGGCAAACAGTAGAGCTCTTCCTACACATAATTCTGTTCTGTGTCAGGCAGAGTTTCTCAGTTCTCCTTCATGAAATGTGTTTTGTTTACATCTGGCCTGGTCACATCATCATCCAGTTAACTTGATCACTGATAAACATCAAGTTTCCACTCTATTCCAGGTTTTGTGCTGGATGCTTGCTGCTCCTGAGTCTCACATCAGTTGGTTCAGGCTTGTTTTCCTGAGAACTATCTTACTCCTGGTCAGGATATTAAGTTACTTTGGTCACAAGAAGACCATGGGGAACAGTTCAAGCCTAAGAAACAATGAAATGAACCTCTATTGAGCAGGCATTTAGTCTGTGCTGCTTGAAACAAAACCCTATAAAATGAGGCTTAAAATTTTCTCGCAGTTCTAGAATGTTATGTTTTAGATGTGAGGTGTCCCCCAAAATCTCATGTGTAAGACATTGCAAGAAAGTTTTGAGGTTGTATGATTGGGTTAGAAGACCTTCAACCCAGTCAGTGAATTAATCCTCTGATGGAGATTAACTGAGTGGTAGTGATAGGCTAGTAGGGTGTGACTGGAGGAGGTGGGTCCCTGGGGATGTGTTCCTTTGGGGTACATATTTTGTGACCTGAGCTTAGTCTCTCTTTATCTGCTTCCTGGTATGAAGTCTTGAGCCACTTCACTTCACCACACTCTTCTGCCATGATGTTCTACCTCATTTCAGGGCCCTGAAGAATGGAGTCAGCCATCTATGGACTGAGATCTCTGAAACTGTGAGCCTCCAAATAAACTTTTTCTCCTCTAATTGTTCTTGTCAAGTGTTTCAGTCACAGCAGTGAAAAAGCTGACTAAAACACGGAGGCTGGGAAGTTCAAGATTGAAACACTAGCAGATCTGGTGTCTGGTGAGGGCCCCTTTCTCGTTCCTAGACCCTCATCTTGCTATGCCTTCAAAGTGGAAGGAGCCAGGTGATCCTTTGAAACCTCTTTCATAAGAGCAGAAGTTTTATTTACAAGGAACCCACCCTCATGACTTCCTGAAGACCCCGCCTCCTACTACCGTCACCTTAGTGATTAGGATTTCAACTTGTGAATTTGGGGGAAACACAGACTTTGACCCATTGCAGCTTAGAAACAATGTAGATAAAAATGAGATCATTGTCTAATTGTCAGCATCCAATCTCTTTGGTAGGGAGTAAATTGGAGGAAAATTCTTGAGACTGTTTTGAAGCTGACACTTTCAATTCATTTTCATGAATTGGGTTAAGTTTTGTGACACCACAAATGCTTAGATACAAGAGAATCTTCTGCAAAGGACTTATGAAAATAGTCTTTGAAGTGACTAAATCAACCTAAGGAATGCCTGTCTCCTTGGAATACCCAGTGCTATGGTATAAACAGAATGGTGCCCCCCTCCCACTTATAATTTGAATTCTTAACCCCTAAACCTCAGAATGGGACCTTATTTGGAAATAGGGTGGTTGTAGATGTAACTAGTTATGATGTAATATTTGGGGTGGGTCCTAATTTTATATGACCAGTGTGTTCATAAAAAAAGAGGGAAATGTGGACACAGAATCACAGGCAGAGGGAGAATACTATGTGTTGGTGAAGGAGGAGACATACAAGCCAAAGAATGACAAAAATTACCAACAAACCCCCAGGTGTTGGGCACAGGACATGGGATGGAATTTTTTCCTCAAAGTCTTCAATTTAATCTTGGACTTCTACTCTTTAGAATTTGGAGACCTGGCCTGAGGCACTTCCCTATGGTAGCCCTAGAAAACTAATATACTTAGTTAAGAAAGCTTTATATGTATTGATTCACCCTTCATTACAACAGCCACTGATTAAGATGCTGTAGTGAAATTTTCACAAGAATGGTGTATAAGCAAAGTGCTTAGAATGTAAGTGAGGATATGTATTACCTTACTCCCAGGAGGTGGTGCTTAGTATAAGGGAAATAATAACAACAAAAAATCAGCTTAAACATACATCTAGAAAACAAGAAGACATCATAATGTAGTTTTTCTATTTGGCACATCTAAGGACAGGACCTTTAAAAAGGTGTCACAAAAACACACTTCTATGAACTCCCGAGGAAGAGAAATATAGGAAACAAGAAATAGTAAAAGATAATAAAGGAGAATTCAGCAGTGCTCTATAATCCCACAGTCACTGTTCATTCAGGTAAAGAGAACATAGTGCAGAGGCTGTTCAGTAGGCAAAGAAAATGACATTTATAAATTTTTTCAGGATCTCTGTAGCCACTAATGTGATAATTCATGAAGGAATGTAAGGGTCAGCTGAAGGTCAGATCAGAGAGTCCAGAAAATTCATTGGAGGGCAGCTAAAGGTGGCTCTCATTAAGTTTTCTGTCCAATCTTCTAAAAATAAAGCCTGCAGAATTTTCTTTGATCCATGGCATGTTTTTACTTATTTAGAGATGAGCGAGTTTAAAAATAGTTTGAAAAAAATTAGGAATGTGGGAAAGTTTGGATAGATTTTATGATAAAAAATTAAGCTGCTTCAGTCACTTGCCGGCTCCCCTCTGCTGATGTTGTTCATTTTCTCTCATTCCACATTAGGGGACTGTTCAGTTTTTTTCTCCTTGTCATTTCACTTTCTTGAGTGAACTGGTGAACAGGTGAAGAGAGGGGAAATATATTGCATTAATTTAAGGTCCCTTGATGTTTTTATGTTTTAAGTAAAATATTCATGTTTTTCTCTTTTTCCTTTCCCTTAATTGACATTTTCTTTAGACAATCGATGCCATTCATTTGTCTGAGGAGATGAGGAGGATGTGGGGATGGAAATAGATTGTCACAATCAGATTGAAAAGCATTCAAAACATATTTTGCAATGTGACAAGAGGCTGGAAAGCCTTTCCTTATATGAACATCTTCTGTATTCCATTAGCACAGCACCTTGTACCTCAGCATACTGGTAGGATAAGAATGCATTGCAGGCATGTGAACATGTTGATTTGTGCAGAATAGCTGAGGATCAGAATGCCGGGGGTTTAAGTAAGGCTTGGGGTCTGGAATGCAGATGGGAAAACCTTGTTTGCATTAGACTATCAGATCCCCACCAAGACAGGAAAACATGAACCAAGAGCTATATGGACTGCTAGAATTATTCCAGCAGGGTGAACAGCAACCTGAAGAACAAAACATCACTATGGAAACCAGAATCTCAGAGGACAATACTTGGTTCCAAGATTTACTTTACTCTTTGTCTGTGTGGTCACAATAGCCACAAACCTTCACCAGGAGCAAAGGAGAAGTGAAATCTGAGAAATTGTATATTTTATCTTAAAAGCACTATTTAAGTGATTGCATAAGGCCACTACATTTGACCCACCTTATCTGTGGGTTCTGCAGCTATGTTATTTAAGCAACCAAGATCGAAAATATTTGAAAAAAAAATTGCATCTGTACTGAACATGTGCAGACTTTTTTTTTCTTGTCATTATACCCTAAAATATAGTATAACAAATATTTACGTGAGCAATTACATTGTGCTAGGTGTTATAGGGTAGTATGTGCTTGGTTATATATAAACACTGCATCTTTTTATATCAGGGACTTGAGAAACCATAAAATTTGGTGTCCTGGGGGTCCTGGAACCAATTTCCTATGAATACTGAAGGATGGCTGTATTCCCAGATTGGGAAGATTAAATATAATCTTTTCTTTTACTATTCAAGATTTGGAAATTTTTGAGGAAGATAAGAGCAATCTTAAAGAATGAAGGAGAGATATTCTCTTTGAACATTCCTGTTATGGTGTGAATTTATTTGTTACTTTGCCAAGTTTTATTGACTTGGCTCAGTTTTCTGCCTGTTTGATACTCAAGATGAAATAGACAAGGAAATGGATACCAGTGACCAATACAAAAGTAAGGTGGATGAAAATACTTTGTGCATCTCCCACTAACTAACACTCTTCTCCTGTGATCCTGAGAATGCATACGTGGCCCATCAGGATGGGATATGGGTTGTATGAAAGAGTCAGCTCTGCTGGTTATTGGATAGAGTGCAGACACCCAGGATGTAGGAAGTTATTGCACTTCTCAAATGATAACATAAGACCTTATTTTTTTTCCTAATTTGATATAAGTACTTAACATACAATAAAAATGAGTTGCTTGGGCTGGGGATGTGGCTCAAGTGGTGGCGCGCTCGCCTGGCATGAGTGCGGCCCGGGTTCGATCCTCAGCACCACATACAAACAAAGATGTTGTGTCCGCCAATAACTAAAAAATAAATATTAAAATTCTCTCTCTCACTCTCTCTTTAAAAAAAAAAATGAGTTGCCAAGGTTCTGGAAGATTCAGTATATTACTAAAAATTGTGAAGCATTGTTGGTGACACTGGAAAATGAGTAAACCAGCCCATTGTATTCCATTAGCACAGTGCCTTGTACCTCAGCACACTGGTAGGCAAATAGCCTGCATTTTTCCTTTTGTTTTTATTCACAGCTATTGCATCAAAGGCAGTTTTGCTGCACTCTTCTTTTCTTAGGGGAAAAAAAGATAAATGTTTGAGAAATACTGACTAAGCATGGGAAAGCAGAATCTACAACTGGGTATTCTACTACCATTCCTTGTTTTTTCTAGATGTAGATGCACAACGTGCACTTATTTTATTTGTTTATTTTTATGCAGTGCTAAAGATTGAATCCAGAGCCTCACTCATGCTAGGCAATATCTCTACCACTGAGCTAAAGCCCCACAATCATTCATTTAAAGAGATATGGTTCTGACTACTGAGAGTTCATGTCACAGGTGGTTATAACTGGGGAATAAGCTTTGCATTTTAGATCCTAATACATTGAGTAAAAATGCTTTTTAAAAAGCCAACGAAAGAATTAGTGATAGAAAATCAAAATACTTAAGTATGTTGATTTCAAATTTCAGAAAGATAGAAAACATTTATGTGTCAATATAATGGTTGAAGATATAAAAAGACATTTAAGGAAAATGATAACGGAAAGAAGAGCAGGTGTTATGTAAATTGGTAACAGTAACCTCTGTAATTTGACATATAATTTTCAGTTGAACAGGAAGAAAAGAACAGTTAGTAGAGAATGAGCAGCATTTGTTAGCTTAACTGCATTGGGCCATAGAAGAAAGTATTGCCTTCCATTTTATCACTGGTTTAAAAAAAGGCTTTTTTTCTATGCTTTGAAATTAAGTTTTAACAGGATAACTATTTCACACTGAATAACTACAAATTGCTTATTTAGGTGTTTCTGTGGTTTAGTAACTAAGCGTGGATGAATACGTAATCAGCTTTTAAACTCTCCCCTAATAGGCAATATACAATAGCTGTTCTATAGAGATTCATTTAATATGTCCCTAAGCATTTTTAGAATGTTAAATAGGATGTGTTACCTGGTATTTGTTTCAGTGCAGTGAATTTATTTCCTAATAAACATTTAATCCATGCAAATGTCTGGGAACAAGTTAGTGTAGTGGTATACATGCAAATTCTGTTACAGGAAATAGAATATACAGTACATCCAGGAAATTCAGAAGGGTCACCACAAAACTTGGAAGTCGTCAAAGAATCTGGATTTACTTAAATACACAAGATAAAGCACCAACATATAAAATAAATATTGTTTTAGAAATATCACAGCAGACACTTAAGGAGGTGTTGTCCAATGTGATTGGAAAAAGAAAGGCAGGGACCAGCTGAAGTTGTTAGATAACTTTTATAGCGTATGCAAAATTCTGTCTAAAAGTGATAAGAATGTCTCTGAAGTTGTCACAACAAGGAAAATTCTTCCTCCTTCTGAGAGAATCCTTATGGGTGGTAAGATGCTAGGGAAGCATTCTGGGACATGTCATGGCTTCAAGAAGAAACATGAAGCAAAGGAATAACATAAAACCAAGTTGCTTTCTGACATAAAAATAGAAAGAAAAGTAAAGTCTTCCCCTGATTCCTCAGTTGAACTTGTAAGAGTTTAGTACTCGAAAGCAATGGTTTCCCAGTCTAATAAGTATTTTATTTAGGAAGGAGTTTCATGCTCATTTCACGGAGATCATTAACTCCTGTGTACCAGCAGACTCTGGTCTGTGGCACCTTTGCACCAGGTGAGCAGGTTCAGAGAGTTTAAAAAAATATGTGCTTACCCATACTTAATAATAGGAAGTGACTGATGAAAGATTTCTTGATAATTAAAGAAAAGCTCACATCATTTAATATCAGATAATATTAATGGTAATAAAGAATCTAACAAATTTGTTTGCAATGATAATGACAATAGCATCATTGTTACATACCTTACAGTTATTAAGTCCTTATCATTTTTGAGAGACATTACATGGAAACTTCTGTACCTCCATACCGCTCTTGTGTGGAAAAGCTAGCTTATCAAACTAACCTGAGGGGGACCATATTTACGAACTGGAAGGGAGTACACAGAGACCACAACCCTTTGGCAAAGGCTCATTTGGAAGTCTCACCAACTGTTGCTGACCCTCCAATATATACTCAGGTTGAAACAGAACAGTAATCTCGAAGATGCCTATCATGTCTTTGTTATCCAAATGCACTCTCACTTCAGAAAAAAGCATACCCAGGATCCATTTATTGTGGGATCTGATCATTAAAACAAATACTTTCATTGAGAATAGAGTTAAGTTAGTATTAGAAGCTTTCTTCACATTTTTCAGACTTTAAAAAGAATCACAAAGTTTCATTCTTGTTTTAAGCAGTTGAGTTGGTAAAGATCCTGTTTCCATTTTAGAGGAAAGGGATTACATTCAATTACTCCTTACAACAGAAAGATTATTCCATTGCTTTTGACGTATCAGTTGGGCTGCCATCTGCGATGAGAGCTAAATAAATGAGAGTTATATGTGACACATGCTGGTACCTTTGGCTTGGAAATCCTTTCTTGGTCTTCCTGTGTATCACTCATAGATAGAAGCTGATCATTCTTCTCCAGGAGCCACTAAATAGTCTCTATTGACTTCTGCCTTGCTCCTCATCCAGTCTGGTAGGAAGGTCATGGACATCCCAGGACACAGGGTGTGTGTGTGGTGGGGGTGGTGGTAGGGTGGAGGTGATCCATATCCCGCCTAGGTATAGACACCAGCCCTTTAGAAGTATAATAGAAAAAGCATCCAGACCGTTGCTACCTCCACACTGCAGGGCACACTGAAGATTATTTCCAAATGCATTCAGTGAACACATAGGTGAAATGACTTAAAGTGAGAAAAGTTTTCACTTCTATTTGATTATTCAGTTATATTCCAAGTCTGCACATAAGAAATATATATATATATATATATATATTTTTTTTTTTCCAGCTTTTTTTTGCTGCTGTGACTAAAAGACCCCACTAGCACAATTATAGAGAAGGAAAAGTTTATTTGAGGGCTCACGGTTTCAGAGATCTTAGTCTGTAGAAGTCTGGCTCAATACCTGGGGCTCGAGGTGAGGCTAAACATTCTGCCAGAGTGTGTGGCACAGGGAAGCAGCTCACATCATGGTGCTCAAGAAGCAGACAGTTTTTCACTTGCCAGCTACATATACCCAAACCACACCCAGCCACACCTTTGTCCACATTAATCCCCTATTGGGGATTAATTCACTGGTTGGGTTAACAGTCTCACAACTCATTTTCTCTCTGAACCTTCTTGCATTGTCTCACACATGAGCTTTTGGGGGACACCTCACATCCAAACAGTGTGTGTGTGTGTGTGTTTATTTCTAATTCTGAGGAAAAATTTTGTCTATTCTGGGGAATTTTCTACTTTATATTTTTGATGATATATTATTTGTTTTCTTGATTGTTAAAGTAAACCAGACTCTTGATATAAAGCTTAAAATGTTTAGAAATTTTTGTGCTTAATCCCTATTTAACTCCCCTGCTTTGGGTATCTCCTGAACTCTTGAGGTCAGGAGAACTGGAATGGATTTGGGAGATTGAATTAAAATGTTTTTGGATGTGGGAAAAGCATGAAAAGCAGTTAATAGAAATAAAATAATTAAGTCTAATGTATAAAAAAAATAACTCCAGTGCTTTCCAGATTTTTTAAAGAAGGACAAAAAAGAGAGAAGGCTGGACTGGTATTTCAGACTTATGAATCATTTCCAACTGTGGCTGAAAGTAGAAGTAGCCCATTTCCATTTGCTGGCAAGAAATTCCTAACTATCCTAATAACATATGCATTTATTTTTTCACAATGAAAGAGAGATAGAACCATAGGAGTCTATTAACTTGGCCATAAGGAAATATTTGCTGGGGGGGGGTGGTGGGTGGATAGGCTTTGTGTTAGAAACCAAAGACTAGCTGTTATGGAGGTTCTGGATATTTGTGACATATTCTCCTCCTGGCTCTAGACTGCAGGGCTTGTCTTGGCTTTAGCATCATATATAGAAGAACCATGGATGAGAAAACTTCAGCTGTTGATTCCCCTGGTGTCTTTCATGGTTGATCTTGGGTGCTGAGCAGTTCTGGCAAGTCTCTGTGAAGAATAGTTCTTTGTCCATATCATCACCCAAGAGATTTTCACCTCTAAGAACAAGGGTTCAGTGGGGTAAGCGAGCAGGAAACTCAAGCGGTATCTCCTCACTCAGAAATAGCATATGCACTGCAGTTAATGTGAATGACACTTTGGTTCTTTTCTTCCTATGAATTTTTTAACAGTTGATCATACTGCACATTTCATAAAAATTATTGCTTTTGCATATTATGTACACACTAGCATATGGATATGGTTGTGTTTTTCTATATCATTAATCATTCCTTACAAACAATTTTAATATTGGTATTTTTTGCCATGTAAAAATCTTGGAGTTTTTTTATGTTTATACATTTTAAACTTTTCTGTTTTTCTCCTATTAATATCATCAACATTCCTAGCTTACCTTTCTATTCTTTCATTAGGAGTGTAAATCATTCCTTTGTTTCACTGTTACAACAATGCCTCAGCAAAGACCCTTGTATTTGCTTCTGTGTATAAGTATCATTCCATGATAAGTATTCAGAAATATGACTCTTGGATTGAAGAGGAGGCACATTTCTTGGGTAAGCACTATAAAACTGATGAAAAATGTCATGTTAGACGTACTCTTCACATCTTTCCATTCAGCTTCAGTACAAGCTCTACCAGTCTGGAAGGTTCCCTGACATAAGAAACCTCTAGGGGAAGGGCTTCCCACATCTGCTTCCTTTCTCTCCATCTCTTCCTCCACTTCCTCCTCCATTCCCAGCACACATCTCTCTTTCAGAATCCCTCAGTCTGATGCCCTATTTTCTCTCTTGGGGAACCCTCTTCTTCCCCACAGGAAGAGAAGGCTTATATTCTCCATTCATTGCAGTATCCTGCAAATACAAGAAGGTCTCCTCTGCTTGGTCATTATGAGCTCCATACAGTAACAGTGGGCTTTCTGAAAACTCTGGGTGCTCAATGCCAGTTGAGACTTCTTACCGCAATTTCCCTTAAAGTCACCATGTTCAATTTTCTTATCAGGTCTATAGATATTTGTATAATTCACCAAAAACTGTATCTTCTTTTCTCAAAAATATGTGCATTGAGGGAAGGAAGAGTCTCCTATCAGCATGGCCTTGTCATCTATCCTTGAAGGATAGATCCCACCATAATTATACAAAGCCTCAGCTCAGTTTACAATACCGGAGAAACAGCACTAGATGTGCATGCTATGCAAACATTTAAATAGTTATCACTATGGGTCAGTCACAATTATAAATCCTTTACACATATTGACAACTCTATGAAGTAGGCTGTTTGATGACTGTCAGTGACACAACTCTTTGAAGTAAGTGTCGTAATCATTCTCATTCTGTAGAGGAAAACTGGAAACAGAGAATTTCCAAAATGTGACAAATGTCACACAGCTGAGAAATGTGAAGCCAGGATTTGAAATTGTTATCTTTGGTCTTAAACTCAACACAAATTACCTCACACTTAGACTATAATTTACCCTGCTTTTATTTCAGAAAATTTCATTTGTGCTTAAATAATTGGATACTTTTTAAAAAAAAAAAATCTAGATGATTTTTGCAATTTTTGTATCTGTAGGTTTTTTTTTGGTAGCTATTATATTTCCATTTATCAAGCATAAGGAATTCTGTGGGTTAATCTCTCTGTTCTTTGGAGTCAAAGACTACTTCTGAACTTGAATGGGTGCTGGGCTCACCTCCTCTTGAATCTCTTTAATTTTCCCCCTCTTTGTTTCAGTTGTGTTAACATGTACTGTGTTCTTTCTTAAAACATTCAATTATCTTCTTAAGGATTTTTTTCTTTTCTCTCTTTCATTTCTTTTTCTGTACATCTTTTCTGTTCTAGCTGATCTAATCTTTACCCCATTCTATTTGTCTATCTGGATAAACTTGCACCTTTTCTGTTTGCTTTCTATCTTTCCCTTCTGCTTCACTTTTTAGTGACTTACATTGACCATTTTGACTATGATTCTTCTGCTTGTATTGTCTCCACTTGTTTGTGATTATCCATTTACTTATCATTTTTAATGCTCCTCATATATATAATAAACATATTCGTGCAATTCATAATATATGTATATTATATATATGTATATTATGAATTGCACGAATATGTTTATTATAAATATGATTGAAATATATATATTTCAATCATGTTTCTATGGCTCCTATTTAAGAAGCTGTTGTTCACTGCTCAATAGTGCTTCGTTTTGCCTACCACACGGCTTTTGATTTTAATTGTTCTTTCACCAACCATTTCTTTACATTTTCGTCTTCCAGCTCTATAGGGAACAAGAGCAACGTCTGCCAGGACAAAAGATAACTGTTGTTCCTCATCTGTGTCTTCACCTGAGAATATTTTATTTTTTTACTATTATATTTTTCCTAATTTAGTTTACCTGAAGAACTTCTAGAAATCTTCTGTACTCCCATAGTCAGTCTTTCCTCTTAGAACATCATTTTTTTTGGAGTGGGGGGTACTGGGGATCGAACTCGGGGACACTGGACCACTGAGCCACATCCCCAGACCAATTTTGTATTTTATTTAGAGACAGGGTCTCACTGAGTTGCTTAGTGCCTAGCTTTGCTGAGGCTGGCTTTGATCTAGCAATCCTCCTGCCTCCACTTTGAGCCGCTGGGATTATTTGTGCACCACTGTGCTCAGCTTTTTAACCTAATTCTATTGTCTGTGTGTACCACTGTGTTTATGTCTCTGTAATTGTTTACCTTTCCCCATTCCAGATTAAAACTCTTTGATGACTATGTTCTCAACTGTACCTTTATAGTCATACAACATAGAAGAGTCCCTAGGCAGGGATAATCAAAGACATGTTAAAGAATGAAAGACTTTGGACAAATTCCAGATGTGTTAATCTTTGACTTTACTACCTTGGCATTTTTATTAGCCTGAATTCATTCATTCTCATTTCTCTCTCTCTCTCTCTTTCTCTCTCTCTCTCTCTCTCTCTCTCTCTCTCTCTCTCTCTCTCTCTCCCCGACCGCTATGTATCTCATTTATTATAAGGAATTCTCTAGCAGTTTGGGGGCTGAGAATTACCAGAATCTGCAGTTGGCAGATTCTGGAGACTTAGTAAAGCTGATGGCCCAAGTTCTACAGGAAGCAGAAGAAGGCAGAGAGCAAATTCTGCATTACTGGATGCTTTTGATTTTCTTATTGCATTCTTTGATTGACTCATGCCAATCCACATTTGGGAGGGAAATCTAATTTACTCTATTTATAGATTCAAAAAAGTTAATATTATCTACAGACACCTTCACAGATACATCCAGGATAATGTTTAATCAAATATCTTGTTGTTGCATGGCTTAGCTAAGTGTACACACAAAATTAACCATCAAAGACTTTATGACCTATGTATGACCAACACAGTGGACAAGTAAAGCCGTGTCTAGCAACACAGTATGCCCATATATTAAAAATTTGCTAAATGAACAATGTTTTGCTTTACTTATAAGACTGATGTAAGATTTTAATAATTTTTCTCATTACAAAAATCATATATGTTCACTACAGAAAATTTGAAATAAACAAAGCATCACAAGTAAGAAATAAACTCACTTGTAATGTCACCTTTTGTTAATACTCTGCTACATCTATAGTTTTTAAATGTACAAATTTTTAAATAAAATTGGGGTCATTACTTTTTTTTGAGTCCCTATATCTCAATTACGTATTTTTTAAAAATTAATATCTTAGTATGTATATAGCTGGTTCTGGGAATCCAAGGCTTTGGGAGATGATATGACTTTCCTCTAGTCACATGTTTCTATATCAGATGGCTTCTTATACTTATTAGTTTTCTTACGTGGTATGGGGCACATATTTATGTGTAGATTTTTCCTCTTCAATTTCAGTTTTTAACTGGCTGCACTTGATGCTTGCATATAATTTATGTAGTACTTTTTTCCTGTCAACTCCAGAACATCCACTAAAAAATTACCAGGGCTTCCTGGGGGCATTTATTTGTGCATCATCTCTGCTGGTGATCATTAACCAAACATTGTGAATTGGTTTCAAAGGCATAATTTTCAAAAATCTCTTTTTGGTCTATTGAACTCACAGATAGTTAGACAAAGCAATTCCAGCCAGAGTTGGTGTTTACCATTTGTCATTCCTCAACTTTTTCTTAGCCCCAAAGTAGAAGATGGAACACATCCTGATCATCCTTGCTTGGAAAATGTAAAACCTAACGACAGTGTTTCAGTGTGTGCAATGAACTAAATTTTAAGTAGAGCGTAAATGATGGCATCAGCATATATTTTTTTTTCCTGAGTTGGAATAAAATCCTTTTGTAAAATCTAAACTCTATTCAAATTTTATTTCAGAAATTATTCTATACTTTTTAATACTAGATATTGATGCATTTAGTGTACTCATAATGTGCCAAAAATAAGCATTTCACTTATGTTATTTCAATAGCATAAGTCCATGGTACATTCATGAGGTAGGTACTATATGATTTCATATGAAGAATAAGAAATATGAGAAGTAAAGAAACTCTTCTAAGGTTATATATTCTGCAAGCAAGGGCAAATTCATGACGTCTGATTCTAGTATTTTACACCTGTTCACTGTGTTATCCTGTGTTCTCTTGGAGAGCCAAGCACAGAGGAAAAAAAACAGCCCTTCTGTGATGAATTGACAATCCTTACGTGAACCTGTTAGTATATTTAAGTATCTAAATTTGGGATCCAGGAAACATATCTCATTGGTATTGTACTGAGCCTAGCATCTTAAATGAATGACCACAATAACTTTCAAGAAGGGAATGATTGGATGACACTGGAAGATGATAAGATAAGAGTTTCTGGTGCTTATACCAGGTTAACATCAATATAAACAAACCACCACCCTCTAAGCATAAAATACCTTCCAATTCCTAAGAAATTTGGTTATGTTACACTACTTATGTCGAGCACAGAAATTTTTTTTAAAAGATGCATTGGAAAGGATAGGAAGGACATTTTCATATTACCTGTGTCATCCAAACCCAAGAAGCACAGTAAGAACAGACAGACCCTCCAGCTGAGGGAGGAGAAGGAAGTGAGCACTGGACTTTGGCATGGACCCTGGCACCAGCCTGCATTGAACTAAGGGAAAATGGGAGTCATATTTAAGGGACACAAGCACTTTAACAACCTTATGATTATAATCAAATACCACATTCTGAGCTCCTGCATCACAAGGTTTCTAAAAAGATCCAAAGGGATGGTTCTTTCTAATTGCTTGTCAAAATTCACAAAGTAAGCAGCTAAGCAGACATAGGCTTTATCATGAGTTTCCCCCATCCTTTTTTTTTTTCCTGCTGGAGATTTAATTCAGGGCTCCTGCATACTAGGCATGTGATATACCATTGAGTGACACCCACAACCCTCATTATGATATCATAAATTGATTAGACAGCCTGGACCCCTTCAGTCATGTGGATTCCACACTTGTCATGCACTATAGACTGAACTTCTTTTGAAAACTGTCAGTAATAGAATAATATTTAGAAGGTAATTAAAGTGAGATTCCTAGCTATAAATGTTTATAAGCTCTTATTTTTTTACACTGAAAAATCTATAATTTGCACACTAAATTTAAAATATATTCACAATATATTATAAAGTCATGCATATATAGCTAAAATTATACAAAAATTCCACTTAATGAGCAACTTAAATTTATGAATCCTGAGAGGTTACATTTTCTATGTATCACTCGGGAGATTTTAGTTTGTTTCTCTGATTTTCAAGCATTTTTTTGAGAAAGGAATTTCAGGTACACCTCTGACATAGAAATTTTGTCACTAGTGTTCTCATATCATGTTTGTGACAGTACGTAGATGAAATCACTTGATTTCAAAGGTTCTTTGCTATCTGTAGTCATCAGTGAGAGTTGTACTTTATGTGAGTGAATTCTGGTTTGTTTTTATTTTTGTTCTGCTTTGTATTGTTTTAAATAAAGACTAACTTGGCTGTGGCATAGGAGATTGAATAGCAAAACAAAAAGTGGCAGCCCTTATTTCATCCCCCAAAACTTTTCTTCAATAATTTCTTTTGAGTTTTGAATAACTAGGCTTTGTTTTCCATTTTGAGATTTGTGTGAGACATAACATTTTAACAATTACAACACCATGTATCTAATAACACATCTCAGTGACATACATGAAAGTTGAGTGTTTTCACAGAAGTTGGAACTTTGAAGTGTGCCGTGTGGGCTTCAATTGATCTTGAGATCAATCTAAACATTAACAACCTAAAGAGTGGAAGTGACCATGGAGCTCACTCAGGGTAAATTTCTACTTAGTAAATGTTACTCTTAGGGATATTCTTGACCATTTAGTCATAGAAAAAGTCTTTTTGATATCAGCACTTAAATTTATGAGGCAGAACTTCCACTGGAGAAAATTTTAATTGTTAAAAATTATTTTATTGAACATAAATTGGCTCTGTTGTAACTTGCCTTAAATTCGCCCTTTTGAGAAACATAATCCCAACCTAATTCCCCTTTCCAGTGATTGAACCTCAAACATATTTGAAAGCTGTGTTGATATACCTCTAAAGTCTACTCTAACACTTTCACCTTTCTATTATGACCATCTGAAATTTTGGTGCCAAGAACTGAATATTTTGGTGAGATTATTTTTCTCCTTAATCTTGATATCTAATTTCCTTCCAACTTTAAAACCTCTTCAATGTCTTCTCATATTGTTCTGGTAGGTATGCCTTTACCTTGGGCATTTTTCTGGTGGCACAGAATTCCATTTTACATATATCTTGTTCATATGATTCTATAAAGAAAATAGCCATAACAGAATTCCTTTCTATGTCCTGTTTCAAATTTGCCTCTGACATTAGCACATAAGTGTTTCCTGCACATCAAGAGAAAGCATAGAGAGAGTGGGGGATGAATAAGGCAAAAATTCTTAACCTACGGTCCAGTTTTCTTTAGGTTCAGTCTGATATATGTTAGACACTCAATAAGTTAATTTGCATGACTGGATTAAATAACCCAGTGAACTCTGACCTATAGGCTTGGACATTAAGGATGTCAAGTACCCATTTGGGTTTTGTTTATGTCTTCCTTCCTGTTAAATGTTATCTGTAGTTGAAATCTTTCCAACATTGGCTTTAAAAAGGAAGAACAGGTCATTTAAATGAGAGAGAAGCAGACAGAAGAGGCAGTAAATCACAGCATTACTGATCATGATTAAATTTTGAACGTCTTCCAAAAATACTCTTTGCATTCCTTCCCAATCTCTGTTCGTCTGATTGATTTATGCTAAAAATTATGATCTCATGTTACACTCTATCTTTGGTTTGCTGCTGGTATACCAGCACTCTACAATGGCAGTGATAATGAGCAATAATGAAGATCATTAAATTACGACAGCCATTAGCAGAGGAGTTTGGGGTGGGTGACTTTATTTTCTTATAAAATAATTAAATTCCATTTGAGTCACTAAGACAAATAATGAAAATTTACACTCCACCTACTTCAGGACATTTCTCCCCCATTTCTGGCTTATACTTCTCAAGAGTAATGATATAGAATGTGCTTGGAATGATGTACAACATCCTGAGATGAGGAGGAGTTGCCAAGAACAGTCTGAGCTCTGTTTCAGGCCCTCCCCCCACCACCAAATCAGATGTCTTCAACATTTTAACCCAGGGATTCCTGTGTTCCCTGGGTTACAGACTCAGGGAAAGCTGCTCTTTGGGGTCCCTCAATTATAGTTGAAATGGGACACATGCAGTTATGGCTTTCCTTGTCAGTTTTCCTGATCCTTTGGGGACTGCCTCACAAGAATCCTAGATTTCTGTTATTCCTTGTTTCTCACAGTAAGTAATAAACCCACTTGATATAACTTACTGTGAATGTGCCATGCTGTTCCCCTAGACCCATGCACTTTAGTAACCATGCTCAGTGAACCTGCTTCATAGCCAATGACTTTGAACACTCCAGCATAAGTTGCCTTAAAATACCTGTAGGACAAGGCCATCAAGACAGATAACAACAGCACCAATAATAACAAAAGCAAGACATTGTTTGGGCAGAGAAAGGACTTAACTATTAAAGGTACTAAGGCAGAGGGAGTGTGCAGTGGAAGAGATATCGTATTCTTTTAGTAGAATTTGTCTTCTGTATAAATATTATCGAATTAACAGACTAAAAACATAGAATCAATCATATTATCGCTTCTCTGTAGTCTAATTTTAGAAATAAAATGTGCGGGGAAAGAGCTGTTTTCACATAATATTTTGCAAAAATGAGAATTTTCTGGAAATGAAGGTGAGTTTTAAATTACTAGAACCATAAGACAGTAAGGACCTAAAAAGAACCTTGGAAATTAAGTTATGTCAGTGGATTAATTGATATAATGAAAATTATTTGTTAGATACGTTTGTACAGTTAAAGATAACATAGGAAAGTTTGCTTAAGTATTAATCTTTAAAGCAAAATGAACAAAGTTAGCTTGTGAAATTTGTTTTTTCTCTTTTCAAACAAGTTCTATGATCACCCTGTCATTAGCCAATATCAGAAGACTCTTTTTGATATTTTTTCCTTTTTTTTTTTTTTGCAGGCAGACAAAGATTGCTTTCTCAGAGGCTTAAATTAAGGTTAATGCTACGGCTACTTTTATAATTAATTAAATTTGATCATAGAGGTAATTTTTCTTCTTCTTTTTCTTCTCTCTCTCTCTCTCTCTCTCTCTCTTTTTTTTTTTTTTTTTTTTTTTGGTACCAGGGATTGAACCCAGTAGTGCTTAACCACTGAGCCACATCCCTAGCCCTGTTTTATGTTTCATTTAGAGACAAGGTCTTACTGAGTTGCTTAGGGCCTCTCTAAGTTGCTGAGCCTGGTTTTGATCTTCCTGCCTCAGCCTCCCGAGTCACTGGAATTATAGGTGTGTGCTACCACGCCTGGCTTATATAGGGGATTTTTCCCCCTAGGGTACAAATAGGTATTGATATTTTAAAAACCAAGTTGAAAGTGGCTACTACAGTATCTCCATCATAAGTAGAACTGAATTATAAAAAGCTACAGTGATTAAAAAAGAAAAAATCACTTGGTGGCACTAAGTGCTTGGAATTCTATAGATTTAAAGAGGGACTTTAATGTCTGTCTTGTGCTTATCAGTAAAGGAGGGTGGGTATATCCAGAGGTGGTTTATGGTCCTCATGGGAACATGAAGAAGAAACATGCTTTATTTTTCTTCTATGTTGCGACATATTCTGAAGGTCCACCTGGAATTCCTGAAATTTCAAAGTAATTTATTTCTTGGGTATTTGTTGGCATTTCAGGAAGCCAGAGCCACCAATCATATTGTCTTAGAAAAGAACCAGGTTGGGCTATTCTTAACCAAAATTAGCAGCTGTCACTTGTAAAGCAGAAGGTACACGACACATCTATGAAACAATGACACCTATCATAGAGTTACTGATGGTAGTATACTTAGCATCTTGATTGGAAAGAAAACATGAAGCACCTTCTGCAATGAATTTGAGAAATAAGCATTTTTTTTTCAATAATTATCTAGAAGTCAGTAATACATAGAATGGACAAGAATCAATTTTTGCTCTTTCAAAGTATGTTTAATATTCACCAAATGTCAACTATGCATACATATAATCAGATAAAGCAAATACTCAGAGAATTGGCTTGGAAATTATTTCATATTATCTAAAAGACAAGTGAAAAATTTTACATCCTAAGCATAACTGGAGCAATTACTTGATAGTTATATGTAAATCTATTAAAGAAATATGTAAATATGAGATAATATAATACTGAATATTAGCAAGTCATTTTTATTCAGGACATTTTTTGAGCTTTTGTACATAATGAACTGTGCTGAGAATATTTCAGCTTAGTTATCAGCATGTCTTTAAAAAAGACATATTACACATTTCTTTTGTCATAGACTAGGAAATGTTTGCAAAATAAATTCAAACCAGCAGAATTACTTAAAACTCACAGATTTTTTAAAAAAACACCTAGAAATTTAATAAATTATTATAAGGTTGAAGAAGTGGATTAAAAAATAAATGGGATGGATTCGCACTAAAAAGCTTCTTCTCAGCAAAAGAAACAATCAGTGAGGTGAATAGAGAGCCTACATTTTGGGAGCAGATTTTTACACATGGACATCAGATAGAGCACTAATCTGTAGGATATATAAAGAACTCAAAAACATTAACAGCAAAAAACAAAACAAAACAAAAACCAACAAATAACCTAATAAATAAATGGGCCAAGGAATTAACAGACACTTTCCAGAAGATGATATACAGTAAGCCAACAAATATATAAAAAATGTTCAACATCTCTAGCAATTCAAGAAATACAAATAAAACTTCACTAATATCATCTCACTCCAGTCAGAATGGCAGCTATTAAGAATATAATCAACGATAAGTGCTGGCGAGGATGTGGGGAAAAAAGCACACTCATACATTGCTGGTGGGACTGCAAATTGGTGCAGCCAATCTGGAAAGCAGTATGGAGATTCCTTGGAAAACTTGGAATGGAACCACCATTTGACCCAGCTATCCCAGTCCTTGGTCTATACCCAAAGGACTTTAAAACAGCATACTATAGGGACACAGCCACATCAATGTTTATAGCAGCACAATTCACAATAGCTAAAGTGTGGAACCAATCCAGATACCTTTCAGTAGATGAATGGATAACAAAAATGTGGTATATATACACAATGGAATACTATTCAGTATTAAAAGAGAATAAAATCATGGCATTTGCAAGTAAATGGGTGGAGCTGGGGAATATAATGCTAAGTGAAGTTAGCCAATACCAAAAAACCAAATGCGAAATGTTTTCTCTGATATAAAGATGCTAATTCATAATGGGGTTGGGGTGGGAAGCATGGGAAGATTAGACGAACTCTAGATAGAACAAAGGGGAGAGATAGAAAGGGAGGGGGCATGGAGGTAGGGAAGACGGTGAAATTAAATGAACATCAATACCCTAAATTCATGTATAAGATACAAATGGTGTGAGTCTACTTTGTGTTCAACCAAAGAGATGAAAAATTGTGCTGTATATGTGTAATATGAATTGTAATGCATTCTGCTATCACAATGACAATTAGAATAAAAAATTTAAAAAAATAAATATCTGGATGTCTATGATTTAAAAACCTAACTATATAAGAGAAAGAATTTATTAAAAGCTTAATTTATCATTTGAAGGCCTCAAAGGGCATATTTAGTTTTGATATAAGTAAAAATTTATTCTAGATATGTTAAATTATGATACTTATCGTTTTAGAAACACTAATGTTATCATCCTTTAGACTTCTCAGTATTAGAAGAGATAACACTCAGTAATAATACCATTACATTTGATTTTGTTGCTTTATCCACAGAGACCATCTTCATCATATATTATTAGAATTACTTTTATTCAAAAATGGATTTATAAATATTATTGATTGATACCTTTGGGCTAATATATATATTCTTTCATTCATTTGTTTATTCAATGAACACAGTGACCACTATATATCAGAGCCATACTATGCATTGACCATTCAGAAGTGAACAAAACAAGAAGACACGGCCTTAACATGAATGGAACTATCAAGAAAATACAAAAATCAAAAGTATAAAAATAGATATTTTACATTAACTAAAATTCATTTCTTTTAATGAGCATTTTCTATGTTATGACCTAATAACCTTTAGAAAATGACGTTTCTTTCCCTGAAAAGGAAAAAATATATTTTTCAAGTGTAGCACTGCCACTCTACAGTATTTTGGAACTCTTCTTAAGTAAAATATATATATACACACACACACACACACACAAACACACACACACTAAAAACTGTATTCATTATTTCTCAGTTTTACTTAAATGAAAAGAAAATCTTTAAGTAGATGAATACATAGGTCAAGATATAAGCAGACAAAATATCTATAGTCATGTTTCGCTAATAATTTGAAGAAACAGTTCAATTAGTTGATAGCTCATAATTAGGAAGAATATTTATGTATTATATGTGCCAAAACTAAAATCATTTTTGGCACAATTGTTTTGGCAATCATGTGGATGAACTAAATAATACTATGCAACCAGTTATAATCACTTAGTGCTATAGGGGTTCAGTTTGAAACTAATTGATCCTAATAGGTTACTAAGGATGCATTCGGAGGCACAAATCACAGAAGTTGATTTAAAGTCATACTAGTATGCAATTAGGTATTTGATAGCTTCTTCCCTCAAAGATAACTGCTTCTTTAATTTATTGACATGAAAAATTGGGGAGTACTTGTGCAACCATTAGAGTAGATCCATAGCTGCCTTTTGAGCATAGCCCTACCCTTGCTTTCAGATATCCCTGTAGGAAAGTCTTTCATTCTGAGCTGATAATAATAATGGTAATAACAGAAATGGCTGATGTTTATTATTTTTAGACAAGTATACTAATGATAAGAGCAATACTAGTTTCCATTTGCTGACTTACTCTAATAGATTTTTAACATTGGAACATGGAATACAAGGTAAAGGTAAGTTATAAAGTTATGCAGACAGTATGAAGGATTCTAAGACTGGTTCAGTTTTACACAACTTCAAAGCCTGTATCTGTAAAATTCCCTATTCAAAATAAATTGTTAACCCTTTTACCCACACTACTGGAAACTAATATCAATCTTTTTTTAAAACTAAAATCAAACTAATATCTGATACTTAGGTTCTTTCCAGCTATCTTGATTTTGAGAAATTTTGACAACAGCTCCAATCAAAGTTTGGTTGAATCAATGGATTTTCATGCAGAATCACCTAGCAATAGTAATCATGTAATTGTAGGGTTATTCAAGCTATGTTTTCATATTTAACAAGAAATGTAAAAGGAAAACACAACGTGTTATTCTTTGGGATCTTCAAAACCAGAAATTCATCTTATTCACTTATTGTGTTAGTCACCAAGTTTCATAAAAATTTTGATAAGAAAACATGCAATTTAAAAATTGGGGTAAATTAGTGAGGTAGCCAAAGGGAAGGAAAAGGATGAAGAGGACAATGATAAAATTAAGACTAGATTGGGACATAATCAAGACTACCATATGATTCTGTGATAAGCCTGCCAATTTGACTTAATACTTTTTAAAGGCCAAAGAAGGGAGAACATATTGTCTATAAGATTAGTCTCCAAAAGATGAAAAATGAAGTTGTATGGAGAAGGAGCATAGTGTATCCAGACAATGAAACCTGAGTGAAATTTCTCTTCCAGAGTTTAACAAAAAAGGACACTTTCCTTGGCATTCTGATACTAAATTAAATAAAGAGTTATTCCATAAATAGCATTTCTTCTGCCCTGGTTTGTGAAAGGTTCGGATTCCAGATTTCAAGGTTGTAGTCTCTGCTAATCACTTGTAATGCCACTGTTCTATGCATTGATTAAGAGCACTTTCATTTGTTTTGCTATAGATTTGGAATTTATTTTTTAGTGAACAAGCCATGATCCTAACCAGAATCTTATCTAAATGAATGACTATCCCTGCTTTTGGTGGAATAAGAGAAGTAAAGGGGTAGAAAAGGTTATAGAAATGCACTAGGAGAATCAGGGTTGAAAACCTGGTTGAACATTGATACCGTGAGACTTGAGGCAAGTTACCACACTTCTGTGAATGTGGATTTTCTTTCTGAAAATTTGAGATAATAGGAATTATTTCATATGGTTGTCATTGAAAATAAGAATATTTGACAAGATGGAAACACATACATATATTAGCATTTTCTTTTAGAGAATATTTTTAAACTTATAATTCTCCCTTTACATTTTATACTCCTTGGTATTTGATGTTATTGTATGTTGTAGCAAATCAAAGTTAGATGTATGTTGAGATAAATAAATGACCATTTATCTATCTATCTCTATATATCCTTCTATATATCCATGTTAATTTATGCTTAAGACTATGTAAATTGGACAGTTGACTAATCATACTGCAGACTTGATTAGTAGAAGGAAATATGCTAACACTTCAGTGTGTATGTGTGTGTGTGTGTGTGTGTGTGTGTGTTATCCTAATATTCTTGGATTGAAAACCAGGGGTGGCAGAAGCACCACACATGTTTGGGTGATTTTGTTTGAGTGCCTTGCTGCTGAAGGGTCTCTCCCTGGGTGAGGACTGGATATACTCTCTGTCTCTTGAAGAAGCCCTGCAAGTGGCACAACTTTGCACCAACATGGTGCTGAAACACTGGAGCAGGAGTGACTCAGGAGATGTCTGAGTAATATTCGTGTCCTGATGACTATTGCTGTGTAACAAACCTAGATGATGGACGATTATGTTTGAAACTGGCACAGTATAACTCCTGCAGGATTCTATTGGTCAAAGATGTCATCGGAAAGAGTTCAGAAAGGAGAAAGTAAGCATGAGGGAAATAGAATTGAAGACTTGTTTAGCAGTAAAGGTGGAGGTTAAAAGACAGTATGATTTTTGAAGTCAGAAACGTGTTATCTGGGCAGTCAGTCAATCTGTTGGTGCACCTGTACTTTGAGGAGGGAGGTGAACCTCTAGAACTAGGTGTTGCATGTTGGCTGAAGGCTGATTCTGTTTCTGCATATAGAAAGGGAACAAATGATTACCCTCCTGCCCAAGCCTCACAATGGTGGACTGACTTCTGTCAAGTCAGCAGTGGGTAATTGTCTGGTTGAGACCACACATCTCTGTGCTTGTGATGAAGTAAAAGAGCTGAATTGTTGAACTCAGGTAACCCTTCTACTGCTTTATTATTGCTACTATACCAAATTGCCAGAAAATGTAGGGTTTGGAACAATATAAATTTGTTATCTTACATTTATGTGGCTCAGAAGTCAAACAAGTCTCACTGGGCTAAAATCAAGAGGTCAACAGGGCTGCTGCCTTCCCTTCTGGAAGAATCTTTGAGCATAGGATGTTTCTGAGTCTTCAGAAATATGAATGGACTTTGCATACTTTGCCTCATGCCTTCCTCCCTCTATCTTTAGAGCCATCAGCTTTATATGTCTTTGATCCTTTTTCCTTTGTCCCATACCTTTTGTCTCTGACCTCAGCTACAGAAGGTTCTTCCATTTTGAAGGTTTTGTATAATTTGGTTGTTCCAAGGTAATCTCTTAATCTCAAGATTCTTAACTGTAATCACAATTGTAAAATCTTGTTTCTTTCTAAGGTAACATTCATGGATTCCAGAGATTTGGATTAAGACATCTTTGGAGGCCATTTTTCTGCTGCCATAAAACCTGGAGAACTGAAGAAATCTTACCTTAGTCCCTGTCATCCTGTTCCTTCTCCATCCTCATCCTTGCCTATTTTATGGTTTGGGGCATTAAATTCCACCCTTACCAGTGTTCAGAGCAGGAGCAACTCTCCCCACCCCACTGGCACCTGCAGTGGTTGCCAACACTGGCATCAAGGGACATGTGAGGAATAGCTCATATGTCCTCATGGGCTGAAAGGATGAACCAAATGGATCCTTAGGTATTTATGAGCTCACGAGAGAACTAGGAAGTATTTGAAGGAAAGGGTCTGGAATAGACTGAGCTTTTGATTGAGCTTTCTTTATGACCACTGGGAGTGTCAGAAACAACAAAATTTGGGAGATTAATTTAAATATTTCTTCTCAAAAGTTGGTGAAGCTTGGACATATAAGTTAAAATGGAATAAATGTATTGTTTCTCATTGTAACAGCTCCCCCAACCCTTGGCTTACACAACAGCTTCAGGCTTGATATATTTGAGTTCCAGTTCTTCTTCCTGTCCGCTTGGCCCTTCTGGGCACACTGGCTTGTGCTCAGCCAAGCCCTTTTTTGATGCAGGATGGCTGTGTGTGCTTGCACAAGGTGCAATGCTGACCAGGAACAGCCCATGGGCAGTCAAAATGCAACTGTCTTTGTTTCCATCTTTCCTGTTCCTGGATCTTATTCAGTGTGGGAAATTTCTGCATTTCTAGATGAAACTTCCAGTAGGTTCACAAACTTCTCTTCACTCTTAGTTGATAGATGAACCTATAATCATGTTGAGCTGCAAACACAATGGTTTCAGAGGTTTTGTCCATAATGGGTAGACTCTATGGTGGAAGAGTGCTGCTTTGCTCATGGAGATCAGAAGGCATGGAGAGCTGTAACTGTAACTTAAAACCTGAATTACTATTTACAAAACTAATACTGGAGATAAACAAATATGCATGTGTGCATGCTAGTGTGTGTGTATGGATACATACATGAGCACACACATATACACATCACACACACGGGAATAGAGAAAATCATTTCAAAAATGAAACTTCTATAGGGATACTGTAAAAGATCCAACATCCCCAGGCAGGGGCCTGCAACAGTCTATTAATAGCATCCTTTAGCATATAGCAGTATGCAAGTGTTCCCATAATGCTGAAATTTTTTTCTACATCCAAATATGTTGTTAACTGTCTGTATTTTCATTTTGGGAGACATTGCCAGTGGTGCTCTGATAGTATTTCTTCCAGGTACCAGCAAGGTTGTATCAAGTTTTGCATAAAATATATTGAAATATTCAATAAAAACATTTTCCTGTGTAGCTTATCAAAACTCAGAATCTACCTAGCATAAGCCAAGATATCCAAGTATTGCAGAGACATATGTCTTCCACCTGCGAAATGCTTAAAATCTGGTTAATGGAAATAGTAACAATGGGTTCAATCAAAATATAAGAATGGAGCAGGCAAAGAGTGGGAAGAAATAAAGAATGATGTGGGTACTTTCACATTCATGGAGAAAGCATAGATTAGCAGTACATTCTCAATTCCTTAATAGAGTTCATTTTCTTAAGTGTTTTGGGGAGCTCTATTTTGGACACTAAGGAAAATAACAATTTGAAAAGAACTTTTATTTACTGAAATGCAAAGAAACAAAGCATCCTGTAAGTTTGGAATGATCATTTGTTGTTGTTGCTTTAATTTTGTAGAAGTGTTGCATGTGTGGATATAAACATATATTAGAGAGAAAAGGAAGAGACTTGGTTATATTCTTTATCTATTTAGTGAACCTCCCTAAGAGTGCATTTGCTTAACATTTTAAGGAGAATTAATTCAATACGTGATTTGGATTTCAGTGTTTTGCTTAATTTAAATGATAAAGTAGGCTGTATTCTCCTGCCCAGAAGAGCAGGAGTGTGAGTCATGCCTATCTCAGTCTGTATTCATTTGCATCCAATGAATGGAAGTCAATCATTTTCAAGAGAGAATTCTTGGCAATAAAGGGGAAGAATACTGGGTGATGTTTGATCACTGAAATATTTCAGCATTTGTCTCACTAGCATAAAAATAAATAGGGTAAATTGAAAAGTTAATTCTTATTTTATGGTAGGAAGACTCACAGATATCCAGAAATTTTGAGAGAGATTTGGAACAAAACTGTAGGAAGAGGTTAGAAGCTCTGTAATTTTGGCTTAACTCCTCTTCACAGGGACACGAGGGATGCATTCATTACACTTTGCAAAAGATGAGTCATTAGTCATTTCATTCTGATCCAATGTCTGATTTTCATTTTATCTTCCATTTCTTCTCTCTTCCAGGATGGACTTCTCTGATTCAGAAGGCAATGCATCCAACTGTTTGATGTCTTTCCATAAGGGAGGTGGAAAGCTTAAGTTCTTATTAATACAAATTAGTTTTTAACTCCTGGAGGTTGTCACTATCCAAGAATATGTGTCCAGCCTTGAGGCTTGCTTTAAAAGGAACTATTCAGGCATTGATCATCTACTTAGTAATACGTGTGACCTTGAGTAATAAGAGTAAAATTTTTGTGTTGAATGTCTGCACCATGATAGTTCCTTGTGACTTCTTATTCAATTCCCATGATTCTCCTTTGAAGTATATTTTATTGTCATTTCTGTTTTATAGATGAAGTCAGTGAAGATCATACAGATAAAGCCAATTTTTCAGTCATGCCATACTGAATGGCAGGGACAAATATTAATCTGATAGTATTTGACTCCAAAGTCTATGCTCACTATGTCTCCCACATTATTTTCTCTGAATCATTGTTTCTACAGTTATAAAACTGAGGTTAAAAGTGTCCAACTTGAACTATTGCTAAGAAAGTTAAAAATAACGTGTATTTTAGCTGGCACACATTGTTGAATAAATTTAAACATTCACAGAAAAAATAGTTATTGACTACCTGTTATATACCATGTAAGGTTCCAGATGTTAAGAGGCACAGTAACGAATAATAACAACATTGTTTTGATGTCCTGAAACTTCCTGGCTTGTTAGTATGCCAGTGATTTAAATGTTGGAGTGGGGTGGGTAGACAGGGAGAATGTATTAGTTTGCTAGGGCTACAGTAACAAAAGTATCACACACTGAGCTGTTTAAATGATAGATATTTGTTGCTCTGGAGGCTATAATTCTTAGATCAAAGGATGTTGGCAACAATGGTTCATTATGAAGGCTGTAAAGAAAAATTTTATAAAATATAAAATATATTGTGCTCTCTCCTAGCTTCTGATGATTCTATGGTGATATTTGGTGAATTTTGGCATGTAGAAGCATCAATTTCCTCACTGTATTCATGTCCACATGGTGTTATCCTTGCTTGTGTGCTAGTGTCTAAATTCCCTCCTCTTGTAAAGACTCTAGTCATATTGGATTAAAGGCTCATCCTTTCCCAGTATGACCCCATCTTAAATCATGAGTTTACAACTATTGTATTTCTAAAAAGGTTCACAGTTTGGGATATTGGGGGTTAAGACTTTAATATATACCATTGAGTGTTTGTATTTGTTAGTGTGTGTGACTATGTGTATGCCTATGTGTCGGTATCTCATTTATTTTTCATTCTTCTATTAACACACACTCAGATCATTTCCATATCTTGACTGTTGTAAATAGTGTTGCAAATGCATATGTGAAAACAGTTCCCTTTTTAAGATGCTTATTCCATTTCTTTCACTTATTACTCAACTTTAAAATAGAAAAAACAGTCTCTTATTGCAATAAAATGGGTGAACCTGGAGAATTTTATGCCTAGTGAAATAACCCAGACATAGATAGAAACACATTGTCTGACTCATTTGTATGTGCAATATCAAAAAGTTGAGTGCATGAAGCAGAGAGTAGAACAGTCATTACCAAGAAGATTGGGAAGATGAGAAGAATTTATGAAAGTTGCGGTTAGGTAGGGTGGATGTCTAGAGATCTAATATACAGCATGGTGACTATAGCTAATAATATTATATTGTATGCTAATATTATACTGTATAATATTATATTATATTGTATAAGAAAGTATATTTCAAATGCTTTCACTACAACATACATGCACCCACACATAGAGGCAATAGTAACTATGTAAGGAGATGAATAGATTGGGCTTGACTGCAGAAATCATTTCACTATATATATGCACACCATTCACCATGTTGTAGTACACCCTGTCTACCCACCCCACTCCAACATTTAAATCACTGGCATACTAACAAGCCAGGAAGTTTCAGGACATCAAAACAATGTTATTATTATTCATTACTGTGCCTCTTAACATCTGTAACCTTACATGGCATATAACAGGTAGTCAATAACTATTTTTTCTGTGCATGTTTAAATTTATTCAACAATGTGTGCCAGCTAAAATACACGTTATTTTTAATTTTCTTAGCAATAGTTCAAGTTGGACACTTTTAACCTCAGTTTTATAACTGTAGAAACAATGATTCAGAGAAAATAATGTGGGAGACATAGTGAGCATAGACTTTGGAGTCAAATACTATCAGATTAATATTTGTCCCTGCCATTCAGTACGGCATGACTGAACAATTGGCTTGTAGTTGTAGTACACCTTGCTAATATATAATTTTTTATTTTAGAATATGTTTTTATTTCATTTTATTTGTAGTACTGACCATTGAACCCAAGGATGTTTTTCCACTGGGCTACATTTCCAACCAATTTGGTTTTTATTTTGAGACACTAAGCTGCTGGAGAAGGCCTTGAACTTTGGTAATCTTTCTGCTCAGCCCCCACCACCCCTGTCTGTGTTGCTGGGATTACAGGCATATGCCACAATTCCTGGAACAATTTTTCATTTGTGAAAACAAAACCAAAAACAACTTCAACATATGAATTGTGATTGGGTGAATGCATTCAGCCCATAAGAGGATGTTTCTCAATGCAAATGCATTTTTATTTTCCTTTGTTTGGTATAGGAAAATATTATACCAAAGGCCTCTGTGAAGTGGCATAGGCACAAAGAATTTGTTCCCCAGAGTGAACACCTTGTTGTGCTGCCAGTTCACAAGCTCTGGGGACCGCAGTCACAGCCTCTGCAACTAGAACTAAGGACAAACACATAATGTTCCCTAAAATAGAATCAGCTTTCCCTCACTCTAAGTGGCTTCCCTGAACCCTGAATTGCTCTTTCCTAATGAGACATGAATGGTGAAGTTGACGCCTGCGGCGAATGCCAGGTGGTGATGACAGCCTTTGGCCTCTGATCCCTTGAAGGGAAGTCAGCAAGAGAGAAATCACCAAGTGTGCTCAGGGAATGGAGGATGGAGGATGATCTGGAGCAATTTTTTGACAGCTTTTTGAACATAAAGCTTTCTACCAGTAAGGATAATTGAGAAACAGACTGTGGTTGTTGTCCAAGGCCAAATGGGCTCCCACAAAACATCATGGAAATAGCAAGCCTGACCATTTGTCCATCATATCTGACATTACGAGAGGAAGGAATTGAGTTTCAGAAGCTGATTCTTAATATTTACGGACTTCCAGGCTTTTCATGCACATTAACTTATTTACTCTTAAGGGCAACCTTATGAGGGCAAAAAAACAAACAAACAAACAAAAAAACACTTCACAAATTTTAGTACTAGACCAAAATTACTCCAAAATTGGTGGATCTGGCATTTAGTATTGTTATTAGTGTCAGTTCTATCTGACTTCAGTTTTCAAGGTGTAGGTAACTGGGTATAAGGTAGTATGGCTAGGAGCACAAGAACTTGTATTTCTATTTCAAGTATTTTGTCCCCTTAGCTATTTCCAGGAATTTACTTTCAGTGTCTCAACTGGCAGTGGGGAAATGCTTGCACAAAACTAAGACCATATGACCTTATATTTTCTCATATATTCAGTCCCCAAACAACTTTTACCAATTAGGAAATTCAAGACCAGAAACTTCAGCCAGCTTTTCATCTTTGCAGCAGTCAGCTGGCTCCAAAGAAATCAGTCACCCAAGTTCTCTTGCCACCTTCCTTTCATCCTCTTATTGTGTCCTCTTTCTCCAGACTTTCCCAACAATGGTGTCCCCTGAATACTGGTTCATCTCTAACCAGCTCTCTTAAATTCTTCTCCCCTTCCAGAATGCTTCATTTCTTCTCCACTAAAGTAAAACATCTCTATTGTCTCAAATAACTGATTTCATTTCTTCTGCCTAAGCCAAGGCCACTTTTTATCCTGTATTTCACAAACCAGAGTTTGGAGGTATGGTGAACATTTTCCAAGGTCCTATTGCTGCTTCAAACACTTACTTCTATGTCCTCTTGTAGAACACCTTCCTCCTAGGATTCTCATTCCTCCCAGCTCTGTGCCTCTCTGGTAGTGCTGTTGTCCATCTGCAGTCATTGTGTATTCTCTGGACAGTGACCTCTAACTCATGGTCATCTTGGGCAGCACAAGTTCAGACTTTAGCTTCAGAAAGTTCAATATGCATAATAACAACCTATCACAACTTCCTTTATGCTATAAAACTTCACATAATTTACTGACTAGTAAAATTGGACCTGAACTTTTGTTATTGTCTAGCATGTCTCCAAGTCTGGAATTTAAAATTCTCCCTATATTCCATATGCTGAATTCAAGTTCTTATGCTCTCCAAACTCGTGGAGATTTGGGGGGCCTCAATGGTCCCCTTCTCCTCCCTCCCTGTGACACTACCAGGTATATCAATTCTATTTTATAGTAATTTAATTCCATACTTGGACATAGCCCAGCACATGACACTTCATTTTTGAATCTCAACACCTCACTCCTTTCTTGCTCTTGAATTTTATAAAATTCTCCATCTGACTACTAAACCTGTTTGAGAGACTGCAAAATCATGTGAGTTGATGCCATTTCTATTTTGTGCCTTCTTATTTCAGTTGAGTCCTTCATACTGTTTTTTTTTTTTTTTTTTTTTTTTTACTTGTCCACGATCAGAACTCTTTCCAATTCCTTGGTTAATCTCTTTTGTCCACTGACTGCTGTCTTCTTGTCTCTATTTTCTCCTTACCTTTGTGAACACCACAATTGCCTGATTTTTGTTTTACCTCTATGATCATCCTAAGCTACAAAATCCTCGAAATCAGGCCTGAGCTTTCCTACTCTGTCACCTCTCCAGAAATCCAAATATTTTTATCTTCTATAAATCTTTTCAGTATATCTTCTTTCATCCTTGACTATTATCTTAGTCCTAGCTCTGACCTTTGACTTGTCTTCCCTCTGAAAGTGATTAAGAGCAAAAAACTCAGAACTAAAAAAAGACCTGAAATTGAATCCTTAATTTGTTATTTTTAGGCCATGTGTGGTTGTGACTTAGTTACTGAGCCTCATTTTTATTATATGTAAAGTAGAAATGACAATAACAATGATGATGATGATGATGCCTACCTTATAGAGTTGTCTGACAGTCAGTCTCAGCTTCTCACATGCTGCTTTGGAATCTTGTATTTAGAATTTCAATCCAAGCTTAGTAATACCACCCAGCCTACCTGTACTGGCTAGAATTTAGAGGATATAATCTATATTTTTTTGTGCCTAACTAATAACTCTGTCTCACTCTAACATTTTCCAGTTGGCTTTGATACCAAATTGTAGAAAGCAATGAAGTTATAGGGTTATATCTAAAAAGCAATAAGTATATAGAGTCATATTTTGAAAAAAATAAAAAAATATTAGAATACAGAAAACCCCCCACATATTCTCTGAAAGTCTCACTGTTGCTTTTGATACAGAAAAAAACAGACTATGAATTATTTGTTTATAAAACAACACGTTTTGAGTGTTCAACATGTTTCAAATTGAACTTTTCATAACCATCATCTTAATATAGACATCTTAGTCTTATGTATTTATGGTATTTATTTTCCTTCAAATGACTGTATAGTTACTTAATTTAACAAAATGAGGATGCTGTAGATTTCTGAGATGGCAATAGAATGTGACGAGGGGATGCCATTTTCTAATCAGCATAAATGCACCATAAGGTTTGCAGTGGTCAGGGGAATTATCATTATCAATAGCTTCATCATCTTTATTGTTTATTTTTACACCTGAGAATTTGGGGACTCTAAGACTTGCTCAGCACTTCACAGCCAGCAAGCTGCATGACTGTGATTTTAATTAGGTCTATACTGTGATGTGCCTCTCCCATGGCACCTGGTTCTGTGCACCAAGGAGCAGTTCTTTGAGTGACACCAAAACCATAGCAATCAAGATGCTGAGCAAGAGAAAATTTAAAATGATAAGAACTATCAGATGGATGAATAAAGTCTTTGGATCATAAGTGAAAGCCAGACTTCCTGTGGTTCCAACTCCATTTCTCTTGTCTGTGTCTGACCATCTCTAGAAAAAATAACTATGGATAATATAAGATACATAAACTTTTTTAAAATTAAAACTATGCTTTAGGAAAGCTACAGTATATTGACTCAGTGAAGGGATCTGAGGGCAGCCATCTTCTAAGCTTTCTCATCAGGGCTTTCAGAGGACTGTGGTATATTGTCCAGGGCAAGGATGGCACTGCAGCTTCAAAGGATAATCTATTGGAGAATGATGTGAACAGGTCATGTTTATAACCCCGGTGAAATCACATGAGCCATATAACTAAGCATGTTCAAAGAAAAACAAGTGCCCTAAAAGGTAAGATACAAACACAAAATTTGCCTAATCCCCAAACCAGAATAAGAAATGCTGGCCAACAGGATTCACTTAAGGAACAGGAAAAACATTCTCTCTGAAAATCCTTTGACTTTTGAATAATAATAATAAAAAAACCTGATATGAGTTATTTCTATAGCCTACTACTTTGTTTGGAATGTTACTTTATTTGGAATTTTAGATAAATATTTTATTAAAGGAGGAAATAATAATAAGCCTGACATCTCTATCACTTCAGTTCATGGTACTAATAAATAGCTACAGTGACGGGAAAATGTGACCCAAGTTAAATTAGGAAGAGAATGAATTTTTTTCTAGTGCTTTCAACCATCTGATTTTGGACTTTTCCCCATATTTTAAGAATGTCTTTCATTCTTCCTCTCAGATGTCCTCAGCATCCATGGGAGTGTTCTGGCTGTGACACTGTACTATCTTCATTAGATTTGACTCAGCTGACCTAGATGCTCTGAACCCACAAATGCACCTGCATCTGCTTGTATCCTCTGTGTCACATAAGGGAATCAATAGTGAAGGTCTGTGCCTTTGAGGGTGGAAGATTCATTTGAGAGCTAGAGTAGTAAAAGCCAGCAATCCCCAATTTTACAATGGATAGCAGAATCTGGTAAATTTTGTTTAATTAAATATAGGTTTTCCTTCTCCCCTCATTTTGGGCAAGTGAGAAAATGGCTATAACCCTACCATTCAATCTATTCTCGATTTGGAGACCAGCAGTGTAAATTGCTATAGTATTTTTGATTTGTTATCTGGTAATATTTATCAAGTTTTAAAGTGTCCATAGCAATCACACTAAGTACAGTAAAAAATAAAAGTAAGGGAATTAAATGAACTATTCGATATAATACATAATATACCAGCAGTGGAGAAAACGGAAATTCAGTGTAGAAATAGTACAAATCATTGAAGTAGGGAATTCAACAAATGAAATAGGAAAAAGTTTTCAAAGATACAAATGATTAAAATTTCTCTGAAATTCAGAAAAGAGTGGATGGATCAATAGAAAAGACTTGATCTGCAAATAGAAATTGATTTGGAACTATACAAACTGAGACATAGTCTAGGTAAGTTATTGAACTAGAAGTATAGAGAAAGAATTATTCAGATTTCTAGGCAAAAAGTAAGTATCATTTATAAGAGAAATGTGTTCAGGTGATTTCATTTTTCCCCCATAGTAACTTCAATGGTGGACCATCTACAAAGTACTGAGGGATAAAAAGTGTAATATAAGTTTGTTGTATCATCCAAATCATATTTCAAAAGTAAAAGCCCCAGAGAGAATTTGTCAAAAATGAGAAGATATGTGATAGCAAGTCCCTCTGGAAAAAAGGATTTTTTAAAAAAAGCATTGAACTCAAGCCAAGTATGAATTATATGAAAAGAAAGAATTCAACAATGGAGCACCTGTGGCCAAGTGGCTTTAGGTAAATATTTAACCCATTAAACTATGGAACCAACAAGGAAAGGAATTATAATTGCAAATGAGAGTATTGAATGCTTATCACTTATTCAGTAATACAAGTATCAAAGATGGAAAAGAAGGGGGAGATAAAATGAACAGAAATGTAAGAATGCCAACCAGTTTTCCTTTAATCAAAGACAAAGTGATTTGAACTGTAAAATCACTTTTTAAATGTAGTTTTAAATGCTGATTGTTTTAATATTAGTACCTCAAATATTCTTTTTTTCCTGAAACATAGAAGAATATTGTAGAATCAAATATTATTTTGTAATGGAATATTTACAGAAAAAGTTTGATATTTCCTTCTATTTCTCTCTTTGTTAAATTGAAATAAAAGTTAATTATTTTATTCTTGATAGCTGCCATTCTGACTAGAGTGAGATGAAATCTTAGAGTAGTTTTGATTTGGCGAGGATGTGGGGAAAAAGAAACACTCATATGTTGCTGATGGGACAGCAAATTGGTGCAGCCAATCTGGAAAGCAGTATGGAGAATCCTTGGAAAACTTGGAATGGAACCACTATTCTATCCCAAGCGCTTGGTCTGTATTCAAAGGACTTAAAATCAGCATACTATAAGGACACAGCCACATCAATGTTTATAGCAGCACAATTCACAATAGCTAAAGTGTGGAACCAATCCAGATGCGCTTCAGTAGATGAATGGATAGGGAAACTTTGATATATATATACATAATGGAACATTAGTCAGCATTAAAAGAGAATAAAATCATGGCATTTGCAGGTAAATGGATGGAGCTGGAGAATATAATGCTAAGTGAAGTAAGTCAATCTCCAAAACACCAAAGGCTGAAAATTAGTTTTCTTTGATTTGAGGATGCTGACTCATAATGGTGATGGGGGGCGGGGAGCATAGGAGGAATGAAGGAACTTTAGATAGGGCAAAGGGAAGGGAGGAAAAGGGAGGGGGCATGGAGGTAGAAAGATGGTGGAATAAGTTCATGTATGAAGACACGAATGGTGTGAAAATATTTTGTGTACAATCAGTGACTTGAAAAATTGTGCTCTATGTGTGTAATATGAAATGAATTGCATTCTGCTGTCATATATAACAAATTAGAATAAATAAAGAATTTAATTTAAAAAAGAATAAAATTATAACATTTGCCAGTAAATGAATGGAGCTGGTGCTAAATGAAATAAGCCAATCCCAAAGAACCAAAGTCTGAATGTTTTATCTGATACATGGATGCTAATTCATAGTAAATTGTGGGTGGGGAAAGAATAGAGATGATTTGGACTAGACAGAGGGGAATGAAGGGACGGGTGGTAATATGGGGGTAGAAATAATAGTAAAATGAATCAGACATTATTACCCTATGTACATATATGATTACATGACTGCTGTGACTATATCATGTACAGCCAGAAGAATGAGAAGTTATACTCCATTTATGTATGATGTGTCAAAATGCATTCTACTGTCATGTATAACTAATTAGAACAAATAAAAAAATTAAAAAGACAAATCAAAAAGTTAATTATTTTAAAATTTAATATATATATATACACATATGCATGTATATATTTGATGATATCATTTTTAGAGTTTTAAAAAATATTTTATGGATCTATTTTTTTTGTGTATCTGTCATTTTGAATGTGTTGCAATTGTGCAAACATATACATATTCACACATGCACACAGAAACAGAAGTATCTGTAATAAAAGCAACCAATTACAGATACTGTAACATGCCTTCTATAACTACCTCATCATATACCTTGCATGAGAAATGTGGACTCCAAGGTGTTGGCAAAGGGAAAGTCTCTATTGCCTGAGACTGAATTATTAGAATTTAATTGGTCAGTTCCTTTATCCTTCTTTACTAGAAAACTTCTGACCCTACTGGAAGATCTTTCACCTTCAGGTGTATGTAAAAAATCCTCTAAATTTTCCGCAGCAGATCTTCTTGACTAAGACACCTGAACATCTATTCATAAATTCTAAGGATGATGAAGTCCCATGCTTCCAGTCTTTCTTAGCCAGGGAAGAAAGGAAATATACAGTAGAGATGACATGAGGGGAGACATATCCCATTGCATTGTGCGCTGTAAGTCTCCACTTTAAATTTGTTTCTCTTTTGTTTCTGGTCAATCAACATATTTGTTTTGCATCTGAATATGGCTTTTAAGAAAAATTTCTCTTTATGTTTTATGGCTTTGGGCTTTATGTAAACTTCTGTTCCCCTTATGATAAATCTATCTAAGTTAGCTTGAGATAATGTCTGCTGCCCAAAATTTCTTGGTAATATATTGGTTAGTCTTCAGAGGAGAAACAAGTAATAACTCTTTTGGGTGAATTTAAACTAATATAGTTGTATTTATAATAATAATACCAATGATTTTGATTTTTGTTATGTTACAAAATCAAATGTTCTTTGGCAATCTTAATTTTTCAAAAATGTTTATTGAGCTTACTATAAATCAAGTGCTCTAGTAGGTACTTCGAAAGGACAGACAAAATCCTTGCCCTTATAGAAATTAAACTTTGGTGAGGTATGTGGTATTTTATCCTTGAAAAAACATTAAAAGTAAGATACAAGGGAGATAGATAAGCTCAGTTGGGATTAATCAGTTTAAACTCTCCTTAAATGTACAAATTTGAATAAAGAATTAAAAGATCTTTCAATACAATATGAAAAATACCACATATTTGGGAGTTGTGAAAAAAACAATAAAATAAAACAATAAAAAGTGTTTCAGACATCTGTAATTTAATTTTAATTTTGCTTCCAGGTTTTGTATTTTATTAATTTATAGGGCAAAGAGAAGCTGCTTAGAAATGAAAAGTTTAGTTTGAGATAATCAAGCAGAAACTAAGAGTTTAATAAATATTTGCTGTAGAATATAGGGAAAGTTTCTGGTCTCAAAATACTAACACAAAAAGTAGAGAGAAAATGCTATGTTTTCAACCATTCAAACTTGGTTTAACAAAGGTAGATTCAATTTACTAATTCTATCTTCAGTTATTTCTAAAATTATCATATTTATTTAAGTTTTTCCAATAAACATCTCTGCATTGAGGATTTCTAATATATTCTGACTGCTCTTCATTTATGCCAGTTCTGATTTCTTTTTTTTTTTCTCTTTTTCATGGAATTTATTTCTTGATTTACCTCCTCGAGGTTGGTGAACATTTAAAGTCATTTCCAAATATCAGTTTATCTTCTAAATTTTAACTTTTTTACATGTTTTTTTTTAATAGGGTCTGGAGTTGCCTAAGCTTCCCAGAAAATTATCCAATCTTGAACTGAGAGCTAGAGCTCCCAAGCCAAGGTGATACAAAACATAAAACAGATCCAATCACCCTGTGTCAGAGGGCATACTGGACCTGATCTGGTGTTGTGTTTGACCTCCGTCATTACATGACTTCCCAAAATCGTAACTGGTCTTCAATTACAGAAAGCTACTCTGCCTCCTGATCTTTGTTGTTGTCCTAAACAATCAAAACTCCAGGTTGCTTTACTGTGTTTCCAGGCCATGCCTTTTAATTATTTTCTCTTCTGTTTCTGGCAAATAGACATGTTTGTCTTCTGTTTTGAACAGGGCTATTTAAAATAAGAGTCTTTCTTTATGCTTTATCTAGCACTGTAATAAATCTGTAGTGCAGGGAACATTCAAGGGTGAATTTACAGTGTTGTCTTGACTGGAAGTTCCCAAATAGAGTTTAAAATTGTTTTTTCAGATGCAAGCCAGGAAGAATAAAAAGCATTATTTTGGGCAGTAGGACCATGCCCCATAACTTACATAATATGATTGAACTCTTAAAATTAAAAACAAAACAAAATAACATTCTCTGAAATGTTCTTTCACTTGCAATGATATTACAAAAGCCATTAATATCATTAGGCAATTTCTAAGCAGCAGATCTGGTAGAAGTCCAGAGGGTCAGGACCCTCAGTAAAGTTCCCAGCACTAGCAAAAAAAAAAAAAAATTATACATGGCAGGATGTAGAATTAAGAATTTATTCATTTTATAAACTGATCAGAAGAAATGTAATCAGTGGAAAACTGCTAATTAGAATCAGAATTTAAAATAATTTTTAGATCCTTTGTCTAACATATAATTTTTTTTCCACCACACCAAAAGTTAATGTATTTGTTTATTATAAATATATAGTGAATGCTGACTTCTTTTACGATACCTGAAAAAAATAACACCTTATTATCTTTCTGGGTTAGAACTGATTCGATCCCTAACAATTTGTTGGTATTGATGAAAATGTGTTGTTTTTCTAAGTATACTTTTTTACTTAGAAAATGTAAGATGATGCTAATGATACTTTGTTCTTTTATGCAATTTATTTCAAGTATTTAATGAGTGAATTTTACCTGTGTGAGATTAAAAAAGTTCAGAGTGTTTGTGATGGTTAATTTTGGTTGTCAACCTAATTGGACACCTAGAAAATTGATAAAGCCGACTTTTGGGTTAGTCTGTGAGATTGTTTCCAGAGAAGATTGACATGTGGGTCAGTGAATTGAGTGGGGAAGACCTTCCCTGAATGTAGGTGGCACCATCCAATCGACTAGAGGCCCAGGATGCCACTAAGAAGCAGAAGAAAGGGAAAGACCATGGGTGTGCTTGGAGGACCCTTCTTGAGTTGGGTGTGTTTTTCTGCTACTGTAGCTGCTGGTGGGCATAAAATTCCAGATTTTTCATATTTTGAATACAGTTTTGCACCTGTGGCTCTTCAGGGGACTTTCAGGCCTTAAGCCTTGCACTGGGGCAGCATCATTAGTCCCTTTAGTTCTGAGGCTTCCAGATGCTTGGATTGAGCAGCTACTGGTTTCCTTGACTCTCTAGTCTACAGATGGCCACAGTGGGACTATTCTCTGATTATGTAAGAAACTCTAATAAATCTGCTCTTATAATTGTGTATATTCCATTAGCTTTGTTCTTCTGGAAAGTCCTGATTAATAAAATGTTGTTCTTAAAAAATCTTAATTTTTTTTATAGCTGTCACATGTTATAATTACTTAACACCCAGGTTTTAGGCTTATAGAGTGATATAACTTTTGGTAACTCATATGCTCACTTTATTCATTTTCAATACATTCTGAGTGCCCATTATATGGTGGTATTGTGCCAGATACCTGAATGTAATAGCAAATAAATGCAGACTTTTCTTCAGTTGACGTAACTAATATACTCTAGTGGAGGAAATGAAAAATAATCAAATAATTATAAGATGAATGTTTTAGTCAGCTTTTTCATTGCTGTGACCAAAAGCCTTGACAAGAACAACTTTGGAGGAGGAAAGCTTTGTTTGGAGTTCATGGTTTTGGTCTCAGCCCACACACAGAGGGCATGTTCCATTGCTTTAGGCCCAAAGTGAGGCAGAACATAATGATGGAAGAGTATGGCAGAGAAAAGTGGCTGAGGACATGGCAATAAGCAGAGGGAAGAGAGCTCCACTCCCCAGGGACAAAATATGTACCCCAAAGGCATACCCCCAATGACACACTTCCTCCAAACACACCCAACCTACCTACAGTTACCACCCAGTTAATCCTTATCAGAAGATCAAAGCACTGATTAGGTTAAGGCTCTGATAACACAATCATTTCAGCTGTGAACTTTCTCCTGTAGTCTCACATCAGCTTTTGAGGGATACTATGCATCTAAATGGTAAAGGTGAATGAACACTATCCTAAGTATTAGGAAGGAAAGTTCTCAATGCTATGAGAGGATAATCAGAAAACTTAACGCATTAGAAATCCAGGGAATGGAATAAGGGTGTAGTTCAGGGGTAGAGCATATGCTTAGCCTGAGCAAGGCTGGAAATCCAATCCTTGGCATCAAAACAAGAAGAATGAAAGAAAGGGAGGGATACTCTGGTGAGAATCTGAAATTTGTGTAGAAGTAAATTTGGTAAGGAGAGGAAGGAAGATCATTCCTAACAAAGAAAAGGAAGAAAAGAAAACATGTGCAAAATCCTGTGGAAAGAAATTTCCTGAATCCTTTGGTAAACAACATAGGCCAATGTTTCTAGAGAGTATTCAGCAAAGAGAATAGTAGCCCAAGATAAAGCTGGAATAATTGACAGGGTCAGTTTATGCACGGTCTTAGAGGCAGATCAAGGATTTTGGACTTTGTTCTTAGAGAAACAGAAAGGATTTAAAGTATCCAGAAGTCATTCTGGCCTCAGGATGAGAATGGACCACTATTGAGCAAGACTGGACACAGGTAGATCAGTTTCTGAACCATTATATTTTAGGCAAAAAAATAGCAGTACCCTGAATGAGGTAGGGTGAATGAAATGAGTGAGTTCAATAGGGATTTAGGAAACAAAATTAACAGGTGATAATCAGAAGAGAGTGATTGGATGTTTCTTAGTTCTCCATTTTGCATATAATGAGTTCCTTCCTTCATAGCAATAGAAACATTGTAAGAGGACCTGGTCTCAAGGATAAAGGCACATTTCCAATGATTAGTTTGAGGTGCTTTTAAGATGTTTTTAGAAAAGATGTCAGGTAGTTGATTGGCTGTATCGACCTGGAACTCTGGTAATAGTTTTGAACTAGAGATGTAATTAGTGTGTTACCTTCATGTGGTTGTAGGACTGGGTTAGATCACTAAAGATAATGTGTAGAGCATGAACAGAAGGTCCAGGTCTGAAACTTACCCTACCAACTTCAGTGTTTGACTAATGAATGAGGAATCAACAGAGGAGACTTGAACCTGCCAGAGTGAAAGAGAAAATTTAGAAGAGTTCTAAGTGTCAGGATCATGAGAAGAAAATGTTTCCAAGAGAATGTGTACAATGCTACAGATTGATGTTGAGAGTATAGGGAGGAAGGAAGGAGGGAAAGTGAAAATATCCATTGGATTTATAGATGGGGAAATTACTTGTGACATTAATGAGGGTAGTTTTATTAGCATAAGGAAGACGAGAGCCAGATTGGATAAAGGTGACAAGAATATAGAAGGTTAGGAAATGTACATTGTGGGAGTGAACAATTCTTTGAAGAGTTTGCTTTGAAAAAGAAGGCTGAGATAGCGATGTGGTTTAACAAAGATGTGGGCGTATGGAGGGGAGAATGTTATTCATGCTTAAATGCTGATGGCAAAGATCAATTTAAGAGGATGTATTTATATTATTGAGTAGATCTTTACTGCCTCCTGGCATTATTAAAAAAATTCTCATTTGACTACATAAGCAATAATACTAAAATTCCAGTTTTCTATAATGTAGTATTATACTTTAAAAAAGTTTACTTTCACAATCTTGCTTTTATTTTTGAATGATGCTGTTAGTTAATATTATTTTTATATTTGTAACATGAACTATTTCAGTCCTCTCTCATGTTGGGTCTCTCTTGCCTACAAAGGGCCTAAATACAATAAGAATTTAATAAATAGTTACCAAAGAGATGATTTTATATTCATCATTTACATGAGGAAAGTTGGGTACTTACGTTAAATTCCTGGTGAAATTTACATAGTTGTTAGGGGCAATGTTGGGTTTTCTGATTTCAAGTTTAGTGATCTTTTCACTCTAGACTACAGTAATAGAGATAAAACTAATTTAAAGCTTGGATCTACAAGTTGGGTGTCTTGCAGTCATTTTTCTAAGGAATATATTTCTATAACTAAAAAGAATAGCTTTTGTAAGTAAAATCCAGCACCTACTGTCTTTTAAAACCTCATGCTACTTGAAAAATTAAATTATGGTGATCGTTACAGAGTTGAATGCAGGGCTAGTTATTACTTTTCGAAATATGAAGACAATTAAGCAAATGCACTTTAAATTCAAATTAAGTGGAATTCCTTCAAACTAGTTAGCAGACCCGAAACAGGTGAAATAATAATTTAGGGGCAAGAACTAACAGGACAAGACTTCTTAAATGTTTCCTACAATATCCACTTATTCCTGGATGGTATGAAATGAACAAAACATTTTCCCATTATAACTGTAAGGTAAGTGGGGAGAGAATTACACAATTTTAACTGTCAAATGTGATACTTTAGATTTCTGATAGTGGGCACACATTCACTCCACAAATAACTAAATAGGTGTTAATCTGAGAAATCTTATGGTTCAGGCACATATTTAAGGGTAGTTAAATTGAGTTAAATAATCTTTAGGTTATGTTTTAGCAAAAGAATCTAGGTATATATTATATAGGACTGTGAGGCAAAGAACTCTAAGCAGCATTTTTTGCCGACCACTGCCCACCACTGACTACTGCTTCTCACCAAATTTATTTCAAAGCATTTACTATTCCTTCTAAAGTGTAGCCCTAGAATTTATAAATAATTGAAGATTTTCTGTTATTGTTTCTATTTTTTAAATTTTATAAGTGATCTAGATTTTCTTTAGCTCTCAATGCTGTTTTGGGGAGATCTAATGTTATTTTCATTTTCAGTTCTTTGCATTTGACTTTTAATTTTGCCTTGCTTTTGGAAGCACTCAAAATTTAATGAATGCATTCTACTTCAAATTCCTGAAAAGTGAGCAGTTATCTTCTACTAGGAAAGACAAGGAATTAGCATTAATATATTTTCTTCAAAAGTTTTTTCTCCCACCTCCTGTATTTTTTATATATGTCTATGTATGTATGTATGTATGTATGTATGTATCTATCTATCTATCTATCTATCTAATGTAATCTGTTTTATGTATATGTACAATTTCTCCCTCTCCTCCTTATCCTCTTCTTCTCTCTTTCTTTTCTTCTTTGGCTTCCATATGCATCCCTATTTTACCCACAAGCATTCTGAAAAATTATTCCTCTTTGTTCTTGCTTGCGTCTATTGGTTTTATTTTATTGATAAAGAATACCTTCCAATAGTTTCTGCATAAGTACTAAGAGTAAGTTCTTTTCCAAAACATGGCAATTTATGATATAAAGTTCCTTTTGTATTATCCTCACACTTAATCATTGACATAATTCTAATTGAAAACCAGTGTTCTTAGAATTTGCAAGACATTGTTACAATGCTTTTTGAGTTCTTGGCATAACATTTGAGAGGTCTAATGTCATCCTCATTTTCCATTCTTTGCTTTTGACTTGTTTCTGGAAGCCTTAATTTTTTTCCTTTTTTTGGTGTTCTGCAATTGTAAGGTAACACATCTTTATTCTGTGGGGATTTGGTTTATCCTTTAAAGCTGATTACATATATTTTTAGTTTTCTTCTTCCTCCTGGATCTGCCTTACTAATATATTTTACTATCTGTAGGAATTTATAGAAGATTTTTTTCAATTTTTTTTCTTGGATGCATATATGTTAAGAAAGGAAAATTTGGATAAGCTGACATCTATAGCAGGTAGAGAGTATTTTTTAAAGTTTTTAATAGTGAATTATAGTTATACATATTCTATTTTTAAACACTTTTTTTTTTAGTTGTAGGTGGACACATACCTTTATTTTATTTTTATGTGATGCTGAGGATCGAACCCAGTGCCTCATGCATGCGAGGCAAGTGCTCTACCTCGGAGCCACAACTCCAGCCAAGTTATACATAATATCGATGTTAATTTTGCAATAATCATACATGTATAGAATATAATTTACTCCACTTTAGTTTTAGAACTTTCTCTTTCCCTCCCCCATTCCCTTTCTATTACTCTATTGGTCTTCTTCCTATTTATTTATAGTTTTTTTTAAATAAGTACCATATGTATATGTGTGTGTATACACACACACACACACACACACATACATATACATAAAGGTGAAATTCACTGTGGTATATTCATATATGTGTACATACCATAATTCAGTCAGTTTTTTTCCACTGTTTCTCTCTTTTCTGTTCCTTCTCTTTACCCTTCAATCCCCTTATTCTGTTCAACTTATCTCCCTTTCCATTTTCATGGAATTCCCTCCCTCCCCTTTTTTCCTTATTTTAGTCTCACTTCCTCATATGGGAGAAATCTTTCAACCCTTAACTTCTGAATCTGGCTTATTTCACTTAGCATGATGTTCTCCAGTTTTAAAAAAATGTTGTCTAGGAGTGGGATTTATAGCACTTGCTGCAATTAATAATATAGAGCAAAAGATTTTAACCCTGTATTAAAATTGTGGTAGTATTTTCAAAGGAAAAAAATATTTTCTACACCCCAAGTTTTATCTAATAGATTTTTTGAATGATATAACCAATTTTAAAAGCTATCTGGCTGATTCTGATGAACAGTTAAGTTTAGGAAACCTGATTGGTCATTTAATTCTATGGGTGTACAGAAAAAGGGGAAAGGAATTTATTCCTATGTGTTTAAGATGATATGTGGACCATCCATCCTTCCCTTCTGCCCTTGCCATAGCTTTCCTATGGAGAGATGATACCTCCCTACCCTATGAATTTGGGAATTTCAGGTGGCTTGTTTGACCAATGTACATGTGTGAAAGGGATAGCTAGCATGCCAGTTGTGAGAGACTTAAAGATCCATTGCAAGCGTATGCTTTAATTCTTGAACTCTTACTCTCTACCATGAAGGGAATGAAGCCATGCTCTAGAGTCAAGATCAGTCAGTATCTGATCCATGGCCAACCCACAATCATCTTGCAGATCTATGAGTGAGATAACTGATGGAATTTGGAGTCACTTTTAAAAAATTCTCTAGAAAAAAACAATCCAAATGCTTTCCCTATGCATGAAAGCCAAGAAAAAAAAAGACTTAGTTTCTTTTGTTGTACATTGGTATGAGTTTCAAGGAGCCAGAGATGATGGAAAATGCCTCTGGATTTTTTTATATTACCCTCAGGAAATGACTTATAAAGTAAAAGTTCAGATTGAGGCATCAATCTATTCTAATTTTATATTCATATGGGTTATACAAATTTAAGAAGAGAAGCTTAAGGTAGAAACTGATTTTATTATTTTCTTAAGCAACTCCCCAGACCTAAGTATTAAAATATAGCTGCAGTTTTAATCAAGATTTGGTCACACAACCTCATCCAAATTCCTAACCTCACCCAAATTCCTACCTATCCATTAGTGGGGGAAAAAACTGTCATCACAATACAGTTCTAGAAAGCTTTCAGATTAAAACTTCTAAAATTAAAACATAAAATCTGAATGCCAGTTTAAATAAGCTATACATGACGGTAAAATATTTTTTGTTTATAATAATCACCTCTTTGCTAATTTCCTCCAAAATATGTTTGTTATTAATTTATTGTTTTTTAATATTATTATTTCCTCTATCTTCAACCCTGTCTCTGTCTCTGACTATATAGATAAATAATAGAAGATAAAGAAATAATAGCAGAAATATTAGTCACAGTTTGAAAAAAACTAGCATTTGGTATTTTATTTCTAAAATAAATAAATAATTGGTGTATAATACTAAAACCCACAGGGAATTAGGAGTTACTCTTAACCAATGAAAAGAGCTACAAATAAAATAATCAGTGAATGGTTTAAGCAATGATATGATTTTATCTTAGACTGTATATCACACTAGGTATTAGAGATGAGGAGGAAACATATCTTAAAATTCCTTTGTAAGTTTGTGTTTGATGAAGAAAACAAAACACATTACTTTATCAAGGGAAATAGAAAACAATGCCCTTTATTGTCTATCATTTCTCCAATTCACTGGCACTCAGTTTTTCTTCTACCCTGTATCTCATTGCCAATAAACTACAATAGGAAAAAAGCAGTGGTGAAATAATACCTGCACTGTAAGTTTGTCTAGAAAATGGAAGAATCCTTCAAACATCTGTTCCATTATCTCTAAAATGTCTTTTTGGTAAATAATGTGAGAATTTACTAAAATAAGATATCTAAATGAAGTGTGACACATGGAGGCCTCATAGACGGTAGTTACTTTCACTTATGTTTTTGCCTGAAGTAATTATTAAAAATAAAAACAGGTAGAGGTATGTATGTTTAAAGAGATAGGAAAGGTAGCAGAATACAACAGTTACTATTATGGTATTATGTAAAAATGTGGATGTGTAACCGATGTGATTCTGAAATCTTTGTAATGTTTTGAATAACCAATAAAAAAAAAATAAAATAAAATAAAAAAAAAAGCTGACAAAAAAAAAAAAGAAGCCAGTTTCCTTTAAATCTTCAAAATAGAAATTCCTATAGGATTAAGAAGCTCTCCCATGTAGGATAAGACCAACTGCAATAAAATGTCTCTGTGAGCAGGAAGTCCATATAGGCTGCTAGGATGACTACTGCTGAGCAGTGAAAGCACAATGTTCTGCAAAACTGTCCTAGAAACCCCAAATCTCAACCTCAATAGACCACATCTCATGTTTACTTTACATTTTTCTCTTGGTAAGTTAACCCAAGAGTTATAAACTATAGTGTGGGAGAATATATTTGTAGACTACATGTACTTTGACAATTAGAATATTCAATGTTTTCACCATGCCAGGTGGCACGCTTTGGGCAGATTGTATTATCAAGAAAAATAATGAGGAATTTGTAAAAATAATATTTCTTGTGGAAAAAGCTGCCCCCATCCCACTTTTTTTTTTTGCATTTATTCATCATCCTTTGAAACTTCACAAAGACAACAATAAAAAATGTAAGCACTGTGAAGCCACAAAGACAAAGAATAACAGTTAATAGTCAAGGTAGATAAGATTTTCACATATGCTGGACAAAAAGTTGTCTTGTCTTTTGTTGAGAGGTTGAGCATTATTACCTCCAGTTTTAAATTAAATAGACTTTAACTCAGAGAGCAAAGTATCATGCATTTCCTCTCATATGTGGAAACCAGAAGATAAAAACCAAACAAACAGAGGGACTCCATGATATTAGAATGGATAAGTAAGGTAGAGAAAAAAGAAGGGAGGAGGAACAGATGGGAGAGTGATTGGAAAATGAAATTGCTCAAATTATATTTTTATGTATGCATGAATATTCCACAATGAAACCCACTATCTGTATAATTAATGGGCCCTAATAAAAACTTTGTATGTCAAGAGGGTATGTGTGTGTGTTTATGTGTGTGTGTCTTATTTATCCAAAAAGTGAAGCATAGTAGAAATCTTTACTTTTTTGTTATAACCAAGGTACCCTAACTGAATTAATAATTGGTGCATAATAATAAGGCTCTCAGGGAATTAGGAGTTGCATCATTAGACATGTTACTTCCTTTCACAATGAGAGGAATCCTTTATTTGATAATGTTTTTCTAAATTTCTCTGAGAAGCTAGGTGTCTGAAAGTCAGGGCAGTGTTAAAGTGTATATTATATGATGTAACAAATGAGGCAATTAATTTGGATTTGTTTCTACAGAGTAAGTCATTTGATATTTCTCTACTCTTTATGGCAGATTAGTTTTGATCATTGTAGATTATTATATTCTTTCTGAGTCATTAAGAGCTATTACTGACATGTACCAAACTGTGTTTTGAAGCATTGCCATTTTATCTAAAACATATAATTTGTATAAAAAAGTAAAAGCACGAAGCTTGTCAAATACCCTTTTATTTCATATTGAAAAGAGGAAGCAAATGCTTCAAAGTTGAATTATTAAAAGATAGAGAAATAAGTGGGAAAATTGGTATTAAAAAAGGAAATGTTATTTCAATATTTGCAAAAGGAACTCTGGTGGAATTTACTAATGCTTTTCATGTATGGTTATTCTTTCCTTTCTGAGAACATAGAGATAACTCTGCCTCCCAGAACCCTTTGCAGTTATGCAGGGCCATGTGACTAGTTCTAGCCAATGAAATGTAAGTGAAATTGATGCAGCTCATTTCTTGCTGAGGCTTTTAAAAACAAATATGCCATCCCCACAATCTTTCATCCCATCAGGCAGTGACAATGGGCCATTTATCAAAAAGTAAGCATTTGAAGTCACCAGGATGCTTTAGAAAAGCAACTTGGGAAAGACAGGTGACTGATATCACATTTGTATGCCTGAGAATAAAGTCTTTTGTTTTTTTTTTTAATTTGTGTGTGTGTGTGTGTGTGTGTGTGTGTATGTGTATAAGATCATTTTGCTGCAGCTAATATTCACTTACCATAACTAAAGCAGGTGTGTTTTATTATGCTAAATCTGTGTAGAGATATTAATTCTATTACCAAGGAGAGGGATAGCTGGGTCAAATAGTGGTTTTATTCCCAGTTTTCCAAGAAATCTCCATACTGCTTTCCATATTGTGTCAGGTGATGGCCTGTTTCAGATTCATAGATGTCACCTTTTGGTTGTGTCCTCATCTGATGGAAAGGGCCAAGGAGCTCTTTGGGGCCTCTTTTATAAAGTCACTAATCTCACTCATGAGGGCTACATTCTCATGAATTAATAATCACTTCCAAAAGGCATCACCTTGTAAGACCATTATAGTGGTAATTGAATTTCAACATGTAAATTTCACTGGGACATAAACTTGCAGATCATAGCACATATGTATGTGTATATTTATTTATGATGTTTTTTTGAGGTTTCTTTTTTATTTTTTTTAAATAAATGACAGCAGAATGCATTACAATTCTTATTACACGTATACAGCACATTTTTTCATATCTCTAGTTGTATATAAAGTATGTTGACACCAATTTGTGTCTTCATACATGTATTTTGGATAATGAAGTCTATCACATTCCACCATCCTTGCTAATCCACTGCCCCCTCCCTTTCCCTCCCACCCCTCTGCCCTACCTAGAATTTATCTATTCCTCCCATGCTCCCCCTCCCTATCCCACTATGAATCAGCCTCTATATATCAGAGAAAACATATGGCATTTGTTTTTTGGGGATTGGCTAACATCACTTAGCATTATCTTCTCCAATTCCATCCATTTTTCCTGAAAATTTCATGATTTTATTCTCTTTTATTGCTGAGTAATATTCCATTGTGTATATATATATATATATATATATATATATATATATATATATATATATCACATTATTTTTTGATCCATTCATCCACTGAAGGGCATCTAGTTTGGCTCCAAGTTTAGCTATAGTGAATTGTGCTACTATAAACATTGATGTGGCTGTGTCCCTATAGTATTGCTGATTTTAATTCCTTTGGGCATAGAATGATGAGAGGTATAGCTAGGTCAAATGGTGGTTCCATTCCCAGATTTCCAAGGAATCTCCATACTGCTTTCCATATTGGCTACACCAATAAGTCCCACTAGCAATGTATAAGTGTACCTTTTTCCCCACATTCTCACCAACACTTATTGATATTTGTCTTCATAATAGCTGTCATTCTGACTGGAGTGAGATGATATTAGAGTAGTTTTGATTTGCATTTCTCTAATTGCTAGAGATGATGAACATTTTTTTTCATATATTTGTTGATTAATTCTATATCCTATTCTGAGAAGTGTCTGTTCAGGTCCTTGGCCCATTTGTTGGTTAGGTTATTTGTTTTTTTTGGTATTTAGCTTTTTGAGTTCTTTATATACCCTAGAGATTAGTGCTCTATCTGATGTGTGAGGGGTAAAAATTTGCTCCCAGGATGTAGGCTCTCTGTTCACCTCACAGGTTATTTCTTTTGTGGAGAAAAAATTTTTAGTTTGATTCCATCCCATTTATTGATTCTTGGTTTTAATTCTTGCACTATAGGAGACTTATTAAGGAATTTGGTGCCTAATTCCCACATGATGAAGATTAGGGCCTACTTTTTCTTCTATTAGATGCAGAGTCTCTGGTTTAGTTCCTAGGTCCTTGATTCACTTTGAGTTGAGTTCTGTGCCTGGTGAGAGACAGGTGTTTAATTTAATTTCATTGCATATGGATTTCCAGTTTTCTCAGCACCATTTGTTGAAGATGCTATAATATTTTAATCCTTATAATAATCTTACCTGGAAAAGAAAACAGGCATTATTTTTTTCTATTTACAGAAGAAGAAACCAGTTCAGGGTGGTTTGGAAAGTTTCTCAAGCCTGGTCACGTATTAAGAAGTGGACCCAGAATTTGAATCCAGGCTCTAAGATAATAGAAAAAGATTATAAACCTCACAAAACCAATCAGTACCCGTTCCTTTATTGTGAGACACAGATGCACTGGGCAAAGTTTCCTGTCTTTGTTGATTGGGAATCCTTGGTGAGTTCAGGGTCATTCATAGACTTTGAGCCTGGAGTCTGGCCAACAGCTGCTACCAGGAACTGGGGCACAGTTTAGCTAGACTAGGACACTGGTGTGGATGTCAGCAAGTGGACACTAATGAGATGGCAGCATGACCACCAAGCTGTCACATTAAATATCTCAGAACACATCCCATTACTATCATCTATCTGGATCCTAGCTCAAAGTTATTGTCCATCATCACTCTAGGGAAAGATCAGAAGAATGTTTAATTATCTAAGTTCCCATTTAAAATATTAACAACATACTTAATTTTTCAAAAGTGCCCAAGCCATGCTATTTTCTACTGATTGATTCCTAGTTCTACTGAACATTTGAGTTTAAAATTAAGTTTCTCTGATTTGATTCTTTTACTTTCTGTGATGAAGTAGTTTGTTTTATTTTTTAATAAGCATTATTGGGATATGATTGACAAACAAAAATTGCATATATTAAAGGTATATAATGTGATGTTTTCACACACACACACAATGAAATATTGGTCAGCCTTTAAAAAAGAAGGAAATCCTGCCATAAGCTATTTTAAATTTATAAAGCATTATCCATTGACTTTATTACCTTCCTTAGCTTTCTCCCTCTCCAGAAATCTATAGATCCTTTCTTGTAACTTCCATTTTGTTCCTGTTGCAATCAGTTCTGAGATATGCCATGCACAAAGGCTTGGAATTAAGTCAGCTTACCCATGCTCCAAATTTCTTTGTTGTCAAAAACCTGTGCAATCCAAGGACAGCCCAGGTACCAGTGTTGCTCCCAGATCTCCTTTCATTGTGTCAGTTAGTTGTTAATATGTAAGAAATGATCCCTAAACTTGCAATGTAAACCTACTACTGTTTATTGACTTGCAATTCTAATAAAGGTCGACAATTGGGCTTGGATCATCTCAATGGTAATCCGTTAGTTTCATCTGGGCTCACTCATGTATCTGCAGTCAGCTGGTATTTATTGGTCTCATTCACATGTCAGGCTGAGGCCTGATTTACCACTAAATAGATAGCTCAGTTCTCTTCCACATGGTCTTTCACCCTCCCTCCAGCAGACTAACTTGCAGAGAGGTCTTAAGATTCCAAGTACAGCATAAAGAAGGCTCTGATGCACGATTTTTTGTGTGTGGGTTACAGGGGATCGAACTCACTTGACCACTGAGCCAAACCCCCAGCCCTATTTTGTATTTTTCTTTAGATACAGGGTCTTACTGCGTTGCTTAAGTCATTGCTTCTGCTCAGGTGGGCTTTGAACTTTGGATCCTCCTGCCAGCCTCCAGAGATGCTGAGATTACAGGCATATACCACCATACCCGGCCACACAAACAATTTTTAAAAGGCTCTGCTTGTATCATGATTGCTAAAGTCATGGTAGTCAAAACAAGACATCAGACCAGCTCAGATTCAAGGTGTGGGTGCACAGACTTTGTTGATGGTAGAATTTGCAAAGTCACATTGCAGAAGTGTGACTACAAGGGGGAAAAGGATTTATTGCTCTTTCTATATTCTTCTATGGCTCTCTAATCATACATATTCATATTATTCCCACATATGACATATATTCATTTCCATCTAGGAAACTTAAAAGACTCAGCCAATTATGGCACTAAGCTTGAAAGTCTGTAATCTTGATCTTGCAATTTTCAATGTATTCAAATATAGTTTCTTGGATGTGATTTCTGTTATCCCAGAGAGCTAAGATTTAATGATTAGTTGTTTGCTCCTTACACACTCAGCATACGACAATAACTACAATAAATAATTTTACTCAAAAAATGGAGGAAGAATAGGCACATAGCAGTTACTTCTCCATAACATTTCTTGGATGATTGGAAGTGAAAAAATCTTTATTTTTCAGTGCAGCATTTTTTCCCCAATTCTTTCTGCAAATTAAAGTTGTTTTCTTTTTTAAATCTTGTTTCCATATTCTTCTATCTTGTCATATGCAAAGAACACCAATAAAAAGAAAATTTTATCATTCTATCTAGGCACATAGCAGTTACTTCTCCATAACATTTCTTGGATGATTGGAAGTGAAAAAAATCTTTATTTTTCAGTGCAGCAATTTTTTCCCCAATTCTTTATGCAAATTAAAGTTATTTTCTTTTTTAAATCTTGTTTCCATATTCTTCTATCTTGTCATATGCAAAGAACACCAATAAAAAGAAAATTTTATCATTCTACCTAGAGATCTCCTTACTATACCTAATGTTTAATTAGATGTGTCATCATAGATAATAGGTTTTCAAATTGTTTCACAACTGTCTAACATGAGTCCTCATTTTCCCAAACTGCCACAGCTATTTCCTCACCATTTTTTTCAGTGTCTGCCGTTTCATTATCACTTTTTTCAGTCTTCATTAATAATTTTCTTGTAGTCTAGTCCCAAATCCAGTGACATATAATTTAGCATGACTTACTTTGTACAGAATGCTCCATTTCTCAGTGACAACTTCTGTATCAATTTTCTTTTGCTGAATAATAAATGATCTCAAAATGTTGTGGCTTAAAACAATAACCATTTATTAGCTGAACATTCTATAGGCTAGTGATTGGGTCTTGGCATAGTTGAGTGCTTAATCTGCTGCTCTCAACTACACATGCTCATTTCTGTATGGTCAGCGGGTGGCTAGTGGCTGGTGGCTGATGGTATAAGTGATCACCCGGAAGTTGGCTAGGGCTCCAGTGCATGTGTCTGTCATTATTGAGGTGAGCCAAAGTGATTGTTGGATTCCCAAAGGAGACATGAGAGTTAATGCAAGGGCACAAGAGATTTTTCAAATTTCGATTCTCGATAGTTGCCATTGCTCCAAGGATTAATGAAAGTTATATGGTCAAGTGACTGGAATGGAGAAGAGCTTCAAAGTCATACAACAAAGATATTTTTTTTTTTTTGCATATATGGGAAGACTTTGTGGTCATGTCACAATCTTTTACACCTTTCACACTTTTATTCATCCTAAGAGGTGTCTCTTTTTCTTTGGTTCTTTAGTTGTCATTGTTTTCTCTAATGAGCTTTCAGCTTTCTATAGAAAGAAAGTTTCCTCTAAAACCTGTATGCAATGTGTTCTGTGTCCTTTTGAGAATATAATTTCACCCAAGACACCAAATGTGGACTTGCCACATAGACATAAAACCTTTAGCTCTACATATCTTTTCTCACATGCTAGATGATCACACCCACAATTCTTTCTGTGACTGTGGTGGAGAGCTGCAGGGATAGATAAATAGGTCAGGGAGCAGTGAGAAACCATTCAGCATGGCCGACTATCCAACTTCATCATCCTAGAGGATATATTAAATATAAAGCAGATCTGGTTGGGTAAGACAACCACCAAAAAGAGGATGGAAATTCTTGTCTATGGGTAAAAATAAAATTCTTAGAAAAATTAGTGTCTGGTTTTATCATAAATTGGTACAACAGGCTGAAAGGGGAATAAAATCAAGTACCTGGGAAAAGACTTAGAGGTAGAGGTTGAATGTCTATTAATTTATGGACTGAATGGAACTGCCTGGATTTCCCACTATTGAAATCCAGCCTGCTGACTATACACTAGAGACTATCCTAATAGCAGTTCAGATGGTTTTTCTGGATCCTGACCTGAACAGAGTTGAAGATACCACTTAGTATATTCAAGTATTCCAGATGTGGTGTATATTCAAGTATTCCAGATGTGGTAGCCTGAGGTCACAAGTCAATCATGAGTAAAAGGAGACCTTTGTCCTAGTGTGTGCTGATACAAATGCTAAAACCATTTTTTTCTTGGAAAATTTTGTGCAGAAATTTAGAAAGCACTAATCCATTTAGTTCAACAAAAACATATTGCCAATTTAAAAATTTTTTTTTAGTTGTAGATGGACACATACCTTTATTTTATTTATTTATATGTGGTGCTGAGGATCCAACCTAAAGGCTCACACATGCTAGGTAAGCACTTTACCACTGAGCTACAACCCCAGCCCTTGACTAGTTTTTATAATATTTTTCATAATTATCATTTTCTCAGAAAATGCACACACATATAAATATAGAATTTTTCTACTAATTAGTTAACTCTTCAAGGGCTCTCAGTTTCTTGAACAGTATCTGGTATTTGTCTGAAGTTCATTATATATCTGTAAAATGAAGTATTTGAAAATATGCTAGAGGTACAATCTGAAAATAACATGGCCCTTACCCTTGACATGTTTGCATACACAAAGAAAAATTTCTGGTGCATATGATTCTCTGGTTGCATACCTATCTTTGGGGATCCTGCATGAGATAAAGCAAAGAATGTGATTTACGATGATTCTTGGGACTCTTCCTAGTGTCTTTAATGGATCCACAAGATAATTTTCAGGACAAATGAGGCTCCTTTTGGCCTTCATGCTGTACCAGACATGTGGCTTTCTTAGAGGCATACAGAACTAGATGTTTAGGCTTACATGCCTAATAATCATCCTCTACTGAGTTAAGAAGAATGTACTGACTCCACTTTATTACAGGTTAAAGGTTGTGCTTTCTCCACCATTACAGAATCATTCACATAGAATTATTTCAGTCAGACCGATTGCCTGCCAAATAGAATGACTGAGACTGACTGATCTGAGCAGAAATTATGGTCTATAATGGTTTTTCTGCTTCATGTGCAGAAACAGCCTCCAGCTGGATCTAGTTGAGCTAGACTAAATTGTATTTGATTCATCGACTTTGCTGCAATTGGTCTGTATCACAATATGGCAGAGACCCAGAACTGCAATCTTTTTGTTCACATGGCATTAAATGGTTTTGGAGTAAGTTAGATAAGCTGCATCTTTTGGTCTCATTTTTATTTGCTCTGGTCATTTCAAATAATAGGTATACTTCGACACACATATATCAAGGAACTTCAACACCATCTACACGTGGAAACATGTTATCATATTTAGAGAATGTTTTAAAAGTTTATTTTGCTCATTAGTTTATAATAGTAATATATGAAATAGTGGGATCATTATGTGCCATGTGCTACATGCTTTTTAATAATCAGCTCTATAAGACTCACTTGAAACCTCCTCCAACTAGGTAGTGTTATTGTCCTCATTAAATGTCATATAGTACTAAGTAGTTGCTGGGATTTGAGCTCAAGTGGCTGGAGCCCACATTTAGTACTGTTATCCATCCAGCCGACCGATTTTTTTCTTCCCACCCTCTCCCTTCTTTCTTTCCTTCCTTCCTTCTTTCAACAGGCACTTCTTAAGTATTTCTTCTTCTTCTTCTTCTTTTCTCTCTTGGTTGTGGGCATTGAACTCAGGAGTACTTGACCACTTAGCCACATCTCCAACCCTATTTTGTATTTTATTTAGAGATAGGTCTCACTGAGTTGCTTAGCACCGCGCTTTTACTGAGACTGGCTTTGAACTTTTGATCCTTCTGTCTTAGCCTCTCAAGCCTCTGAGATTACAGCAGTACAACCATGCCCCCAGTATTTCTTCTTATTCACTTAAACACAATTAAGCATGTGTTTCTTAAAAACCTTATAAAGAAGTGAGGAAAATAATTATGTAAATACAATTTACATATAAATATGGCATATGCTGTAATAGATTAGAATAACATTCTGATATAATACTCCAATAGAATGCAAGTAGATTAGAATCAGAACAATGTAATCTCCATGAGGTCATGTTTAACGTCCGTTCTCTTGTTGGGATTACTGAAAGCTGTCTCATAAAGTGGGTAACTGTGGAATTGATCCTGACTGATACTAAATACTCATAAGTGTCCAAAAAATTTAACTTAATTATCATTTATCTAGTATGGTGTTTTATTTTGTGCCAAGTCTTCTTCTAAGCATTTTGCAAATAAGAACATAAACAATCCTCATAACAATTATTAGCCTAATTTCCTGGATGAGAACATGGATCTGTAGAGATCCATGAAAAAGAAGATGAGAAACTTGCATCAGACATGTGCAGTCTAGCTCCAGGATCAGGGATTCCAGCCACAACTTCATGCATCCTCAGAGTGTGTTATCTAATGGCTTGAGATTCAAAGGCGTTTCACTTCTCGAAATATTCTGTCATTTTGTCATGATGCAAATGAAGAGGTTTTCATGTTTTTAAGATACAATTTGTATAAATACAAGAAAATAGGTTTTATTTGTCTATGAACAAACCCCAATCACAGTTGTGTGCACATACATGCATACAGGAATGTTGTGTGTGCTCTGGAATTTTCAGTTCTTTTATTACTACCTGGCTCCCACCTATTTATCTTTGTAAGTTTTTCAGCTTGTCTTTTTTTTTTTTTAAATTTCCACCTGTAACTTTGTATACATCAGAACAAAGTAATGCATCAGGCATAATAAACAAAGTAGGGCAGAAAAGTCGACTTTCAGTTTACTCTCCTAGCATTGGATTGTTAGCTGACTGTGTGATCTTGTTGTTCTGGGCAAAGCATTTGGAATGAGGGAGAACTTAGTATGAATGCAGGATTTTCTAATTCTAAGTACATAACTTTGACAAGCTCTTGAACTTCTATGCATGTCAGTTTCTTTGTCTGCATAACAAGGCAATAATACCTACTACATGAAGTTTCGTGAGTCAATACATATAAAGCATTTGGCAGAGCACCTGGCTCAGTAAATAGAGGTTATTATTAAACCAGCTTTAACCATGGGGAATGATTATTCTACAGCTGAACTCACATTTCTGCCTGTCATATCCTAGAGAAGCATTCTTAACTTTGCTCCTAAGAAAAGATCACTACCTTTCTCTGTCTTGTGTCCCCTTCATCTTTCCCTCCCTTCCTTTATCTCTCTTTATGTTATTTTCTCTCTCTTTTTAAAATTTTTTCAGCTTTATTACATATAATTAAGTACAAATTGAATCTATTTGTGGTGTACAATGTGATATTTTGATAAATGTATGCATTGTGGAATGATTATTATAATCAAATTAATTAACATATTTATTACCTCATGTAGTTAGCATTTATTTTTGTTGTGAGAATATTTAGGGTGTACTTTCTTAGCAATTTTCTTTTTATTTCTAAGGTTGACTTCTTTTTCCCATTTTATTTTTTAAATTTTTTAATTTTTAAATTTATTTATTCTAATTAGGTCTATATAACAACAGAATGCATTTTGATTCATTGTACCAAAAAACAGCACAACTTTTCATTTCTCTGGTTGTACACAATGTAGCACCACACAAGATATGCAGTCATACATGTACCTAAGGCAATGATGTCCATCTCTTTCCACCATCTTTCCTGTCCCCCATGTCCCCTCCACTCCCTTCTCTTCCCTTTGCCCAATCAAAGTTTCTCCATTCTTCCCATGCCCCATCCCCCCACATTATGGTTCAACATCCACTTATCAGAGAGAACATTTGGCCTTTGGTTTTTTGGAATTGGCTTACTTTGATTAGCATGATACTCTCCAATTCCATGCATTTACCTGCAAATGCCATAATTTTATTCTCTTTTAATGCTGAGTAATATTCTATTGTGTATATATACTGCAGTTTCTTTATCCATTCATCTATTGAAGGGCATCTAGGTTGGTTCCACAGTTCAGCTATTGTGAATTGAGCTGCTATACACATTGATGTGCCTGTATCACTATAGTATGATGATTTTAAGTCCTTTGTGTATAGACCAAGGAGTGGGATAACTTGGTCAAATGGTGGTTTCATTCCAAGTTTTCTAAGGAATCTCCATACTGCTTTTCATACAGCACCAATTTGCCATCCCACCAGCAATGTAGGAGTGTGCCTTTTCTCCCACATCCTCGCCAACACTTATGGTTGTTTGTAGTCTTGAGAACTGCCATTCTGACTAGAGTGAGATGAAATCTTTGAGTAGTTTTGATTTGCATTTTCCTAATTACTAGAGATGTTGAACATTTTTTCATATATTTGTTGATTGATTGTAGATCTTCTGAGTAGTGTCTGTTCGCGGTCCTTGGTCTATTTATTGATTGAGTTGTTTGTTTTTCTGGTGTTAGGTTTTTTGAGTTCTTTATATATCCTGGAGATTAGTGCTCTATTTAACATGTGTGTGACAAAAATTTGCTCCCAAAATGTAGGCTCTCTGTTCACCTCATGAGAGGTGAGAAGAAGCTTTTTAGTTTGAATCCATCCCATTTATTATTTTTTTTAATTATATTTCTTGTGCTTAATCTGACATGGTGAAGATTTAGGCCTACTTTTTCCTCTATTAGGTGCAGGGTCTCTGGTCTAATTCCTAGATCCTTGTAAGGCTGACTTCTCAGGACGAAAATGAACTAACTTACCTTAAAGATTGCTAACCAAGTAAAATTTTATTGCCCTGCATTTTATAGCTTGCTGTATTTCAATCCCTTTGCTTATCTCACACAATATTTTTCCCTCTCAAGTATTCCCTTTCCTCCAAAGGGACAAATTCACTTTATGTTCAAATATATGCAGTATTCACTCTCATCTAGGGAATGTGATGAACACATTGCTCTTTGTAATAATTAATGCTTTCAAAACTAAACCACTGCCTACATTGGATATCCTCCAGCATTTTTAGTTCATCTTCACTAATACCACATTAGTTGGAATTTGATCAAAAACACTTTCTCACTGGGAATGAAGCCTCCAAATTGATGATGGAGTGGCCTCAATAAAGGCTGGCATTCTTCATCACGTTTAAACAAACACCTGCCAAGATCTGGAGAAGCAAAAAGGTATCCAGGGCAGGGAGAGCTGGAGAGGCTGTGAGCCTGGCTGCCACCCTGTATCAACCAGGTGAGCTGGATCATTGACAATGGGTGTGAGTCCAACGGAACCTTGTACTAGCATGGACCTGCTCATCTTAAACAGGAGATGACTGCTGCTTCATGCCTTTGAAATGTCATGCATAATGTCTTTGTGATCTACACTAACTATGAGCCATGAAGATAAGAGAAGGTAAATTGGCAAAGCACAAATCCACCACATCAATCCCCTACAATGGGGCAATCAGACATACATTTTAACCATTGTTAATAAAACTTCCAGATAAAGACAAAAACATAATGATGCTTATACCTAACATGATAGTTTCAATCTTTCACAATGCAAAGCACACTTACATATTTGAGGATATAATTTTTCTTTATTAATTTTAGCAGAATTTTCCATTTTAGCAGAATCTCCCCTTTCATAGTCTATAACTTAAAAACTTGTATTTAAAGTTACTTGTTATTAACATTTCTTTCTTCTGTTAGATTATGGAAATAAAAGATGAGAAGAAAAATTGTTAATAGATACATAAATATGTTCTGAATTGAAGAATATTCTTCCTTGCTCTTCACTGCATAGTGGCAACTTAAATTCTCCTGGATAGCCAGAATTAATCACTCTTAAAATTACAACAGTTATACTATCTTTTTAAACTTTTTCATTCATGGCAGGAGAAGCCCAATGTGTTCACGTGGAAGTCTCAAATTTAAGTGTGACAAAATACTCACTGAGTTATCCAGTGAAAGCTCTGTTTCCTTGGAAATTGAAACTTTTAGAGCAATTAAGTCCAGTGTTTTAGGGATGGGAAGTAAGAATTTTACTAGATAACTTGGAGCATATTGACCAAATTATGATATGTACATATACAAATATACCACAGTGAATTTCATCTTTATCTATAGCATACTAATTTAAACAACAATAGATAAATAAATGGATCAGTAGAATGAAAGAAGGGAGGGAGAGAGTAAGTACTGGTTATAGAAATGAAGCAATTTACAGTCCATGTGTGTATCATGTCAAAATAAACCCCAATATTGTATATAACTATAATACATTAAAATATTAAAAATAAAGTAAAAGGGACCACTTTTATTTCTATCCTTGATTCCAAGACTCATGAATTCTTTAAGAAACAGCTATTCATTTTTTCTGGTTGATGATTTGTAGGTTGCTGATTTAAAGTACATCATGGAGGACATCCTTCCATTTCTGCCACAATGGCCACTTTGTTCAAGAGCCATTGGCTAGGGAAAGAGGTTACTAATATCTACTGAAAGGGTCATCTCTTCTAATTTCCTATTAAGATCCTCCTCTGGTAAAAATGGTTTGGGTGAGCATTAGAATTTTCATTATATATAGTCACCCTCTGTCGATTCAAAGATATTCATTCTTGTATTTCATCTCCATACCTCTCTGTTACCAGTAGTGTTTCTTCTAAGTCCCTGATCATCCAGTACAACCACTATATACTGTCATAGAATCATTGTGAATCCATACTTCTAGTCAGTTCTCCTTTCAGGCCGAATAAACATCCAGGTATATTGCTCAAAGTTCTAGCCACTGTGTGGGTTTTTCTTCATTACTCTCCTTCAAGTATATACCAGGAGTGCCTGTAGTGTGCAGCTATTTACCTTTTGTAGTGTTATACAGAACAATACTCCCCAGCCAACTCTTCATAGGCAATGGGTATAGGTTGAGAAGTAAGAGATAGTATAGGAAAAAAGTTGCTCATGGGTGTTTGGATCATTTGCTTATGCAACTTGACTGAGCTCAATCTCACACCTATCATTTCCATTGGATGATGGAGTGCTACTGTGCTCTCTTAAGATTATGGCTTGGTGGTCAGACACCACCCAGATGTGTATATCAAGTGATTTGTTGACCTATGGTTAGATGTTGGGTTCCTACTAAGATCAAGTAGCAAGCAAAAAGCTGTTTTCAAAAGGATAATAATTATCTTCAAAGAAAGGTATAGCTTCTCTTCCAAATCCCAAAGGTATGCTCTATGAATCACTTTGAAGTTCAGCCAAAGTTTCCAAAGTCTTTCTTTCTGTCAGGCACCTCACATAAGCCAATGATAGACCAATTTTCTCAGTGCTTTAGTCTATTTTTTTTGTCACTGAGACCAAAAGACCTGACAGAAACAATGTAGATAAGGAAAAGTTTATTTTGGCCCATTCTTGGAGAGGTTCAGTCCATGGATGGCCAATTCCATAGCTCTGGGCCCTAGGTAATCAGAACATAATGGTAGAAGGGCATGGTGAAGAAAAGCAACTTAGGACATGGCAGCCAGGGAAGTGGGTGGAGGGAAGGGAGAGAATGAGCACTTGCTCACCAGGAACAAAATATCAATCCCAAAATCACCAGTTTCAGTGACTCCTCCCCCAGCTACAATCTGCCAAATTAATCTATATCAGTGGATTAATCAACTGACTAGGTTACAACCTCTCACAATCTCATAATTTTACTTTTGAAAAAATTCTTTTATTATCATCTCACATGTGAGCTTTTGGGGGATACCTCATTGCTAAATCATGGTATTTGGCACCCTGAATATATTATAAGGACTTCTGTTCTGAATTTTCAACAATACTGAAAGATTTTTAAAATTATATGTCCAAAGGAAGCATATTTTGCATTTTACTTGCCAAGAAGCTCAACTAGTGCTCTTTCTTTGGTAGTGAGACGGGTCAGGTGCATCAAATTGTCTTTCATTTTGGAAAGAATATCTCAACATGCCCCAGGTCCTTGGATTCTTAGAAACTTAATGGGATTATAGGTCCCTGAATTTCTGTGGAAAATATTCCTATTCATTGTCTAAAATGTTTATAAATAATGCTACAGTAGTTACTACTACATTCTCATCCTCCCCAATTAACTAAATGTTGTAAATAAAATGGATCATCATATTTTATTGAAGGGTCCCTATGGACTAGATTATGACATAAGGCTGGAGAATCAATATAGCCCTGAGGTAGGATAGTGATGATGTACTGTTGGCTTAGATAGCTGAAAGAAAAATGCTTCTGATGGACTTTACTAACAGGTATGTAGCAGAGAAAATTTGCCAGATCAATAGCCTCATACCATATGCCAAGGAATATGTAGACTTGCTCTCATAACAAAATCACGTATGAAAGAGCAACTGCAATTGCAGTCACCATCTGGTTAAGTTTATGAAAGTCCACTGTCATTCTCCAAGATCCATCTGTTTCACACACAGGCCAAACACAAGTTAAATGGGATGTGGTAGGAATTACTACCCTTCCATCTTTCAAGCCCTTAGTAATTGCACGTCTCCCCAATCCCTCCAGAATGTAATATTGTTATGATTTAATATTTAGGCAGGAGGGAGCCTATATGAAATTTAGTTGAGCGCCATCTTGGTCTGAGGAAATAGGGTTCTAGGAAATTTAATTTCAGCTTGGCTAGATTGACACAATATCAATCCAACACACATCCCTTTTCTGAACTTCTATCAGTACTATGCTTCATTTAGTACTTATTTATCCTGTTAAAAAACTCCATCAAAAACTAGGAAATAAGACAAAAGAATGACCATAGGAACGTTGAATATCATGGGCATTATGATAACCTATGTTGGATTATTTAATTCTCAATGTTGTAAATGAAAAACAGATGTAAATCTATGCTGTGGCTGTGTGTGGCTGTGTGCTTCAGAAAATGTTATTTTTTAAAAAGTGGTGGAGTTATTTGATTCACTGACTATACTTTGCTATCCCCTACTCTAGAGGAATGAAGATTTGTTTGATTGACTATTTATCATGGATTAGGGCCTAGATTATGGGAAGTGAAATATTAACTCAAGGATTTATATTTTGCAAATGAGTTTCGTCCAAAGAAATTCACATAGCTGTTTTCTATCAAGTAGAGGAGATAACCCAAATGTTACAGTTGTATTGTGTTACATGGCATTAACTGATGTTGTATCTTCTATTACAATCTTATTTCAGGAGTTTATCTTTCATTAATTATAAATACCTCCATCTTTCTTATACTCTTTGAAACCAGCTTTACCAACTCGCATTTCCCTCAGTATTGCCTCAAATAAATCACTGATGCAAGTTAACTATATATACACAATACAGACACATTTTTACTTTGGAAAATCATGCTTTGATAGTTTTCCAGTTGTTTTCAGTACTGGACCTCCTAAACCTTTCTCAGAGGAAAGGATTTTTCCTGGTAAGCTCACAAAGAAGAAATGGCCCAAGGGATCCTGTTTCAGTACTTCCTCCAATAAGATCCATTAGCTCTCTTTCTTGAAGAAGATGGGATTAGGATATGGATTTAGCCAAGAGTATCCTTCTAGCTCTGTAGTATGGTGCATAGACCAACAGGATGAGCATTCCCCAGCAAATGTCAAAAATTGCCAATTCACATACCCCACCCAGGCTTACAGAGGAATCTACAGCTGTGGAGGTGGGGTCTAGCAATCAGGATTTGAGGAGCCTTTCCGGTAATTTTAATACTAAATTTGAAAACCTCTGCTCAAAAGATGTCCAGTGAAGAATTCATGTGCTCCTTTATCAAAAAGGCATTTTATGCAAAGCTCACCCTTTTTCTGTAATATATTTTTTTGGGAGTAAGAGCCTGTCTTAAGCTTAAAAAGATTTACACTTCCACTGGCGGGGGGGGGGGGAGGTTTTTGGATGTCTCTTATTTTATAAGTCTGACTTGCTCATTCTTGATAACTATTTAATTGGTGAGTTAAATTTCATTCTTCTGCAGGATTTATTTTTTTAAAGAAAGATAAAAATTAATTTGGGAAAGTGGTGTGGGCAGCCCAGCCACCTTCCTCCTTGCCCTCTGCAGCTATGATTTACAACTATTTTCATAAAGATGAAGATTTAAAATGCCTTTCCACATCATCTCTGATTCCTTTCCTATCCATAATTCATTTCCACTCAGACAGATGACCTAAAGGGACACAAGGACAGGGAAGGAATTGTAATAAAGTGTCAGAATATGCTACAAGCATCTGTATACAGTTACTGGGGCTTACAATGGTTCAATTTAGGATTTTTAGACTTTACGATGGTGCAAAGTGAAAAGCACTCAGGAGAAAGCATACTTTGAATTTTATCTTTTTCTGAGATAGTGATGTGTAGTACTGTACTTTCTCACGATGTTGGGTGGTGGCAGTGAGCCACAGCTCCTAGTCAGCTGGGAGATCACAAAGGCTAACCACCTGCACTCTGTCTGCACTGTGTTGCTTAGCAAACATTCAGAAGGTTTGGGGTATTAAATGAATTTTTGACTTATGATGAGTTCATCAGGAGGTGACACCATCCTAAGCTGAGTAACAGCTATACTCAGAATGGGGTTCAGAAATGGGTCCTGGGCAGAGAGTGTGTTATGTTATTCAGTTATGTGAAAAGCTATGGTGGGCTTTCTGGAAATGTCAGCTTGTAATAACCCACTGGGTATGTCTCAAGTCAAGCTGAAGAATGAGCAAACGAGACAAGCAATAATAATGTAGACAGCCTTATGGGGCTTTTTTTGCTACAGTTCACTAGTGGGGTGAAGCCTTTCTTGCAGCCATAATTAATCCTAATGGAGACTAACAGATTGCTATGGGAAGTGCTCACTGTAATGATGTTTTCCTCCTGGAAGACCAGGCTGCAAGGCTGATCCAGGCTACTGGGACAACCACTTTTAGTCACATTGACTCGTTTTGACACACAAAGGGCAGGGGCGCTGTGTTTGCTGCACGGCTTATTACTGTCACAGCCCTCCATGTCACAGCGCTGCTTGTCTTGTCACCAAGTGCTAAAGCAATTCAAGCTTAGAGCTCGGATGTACACCAGCACAAGGCAGGTTTCCTCAGGAGATGATTTCTTTTTATAATCAGCATTTCTGCTTTCTATAGTAACAACAACAAAAAAGTGCTTTCTGGAAGCCGGAGGCCCTCACAGAGTCAATATTTCAGGAACAAAACCCCTTATTATTATCTATTTTTAACATTCATCAGTTTGATCACTGGGGCAGTTGCCTCTAAGGTAATTCTAGATTCATCTTGGTTCCCAGATCCTACCTAAAAGATCTACACCATGTTGCCTTTCACTTATCAGCACCAATCAGATCAATGCAGAGGGTAGCTCTTGCTGATCCTGAGGCCAGTCACGAGAGTGTGTGCGCCTAAGAGAGCCTGTCCTGGTGCAAGTTGACTATATATATACACAGTACAGACACATTTTTACTTTGAAAAATCATGCTTTGCTTGGTCCCAGGCTGTTCTGGCCTCTCTACCTCTCATCTCCAGTGCCAAAGATCACAAGCACTAATTTTGTTAGTTCACATGAGGTTAATTTAGCTATGAGGATAGATATTTTCATCTAAATGAAAAAATAACGACAGATTATGTGTTACTTTTTTAAAGGAGATAGTTACTCATCACATTTTCAAGATATTTATACTCACTCGATGGATACTACATCGGCATTTCTATTATATAGGAATAACATAAATATTATTTAAAAATAGCGTTAAGTATAATTTATAGAATGCTTAACATATTCTGTAATAAATGTTTATATATGTAATGGGATATCTTAAAAATTATTATTTCTTTTTTTTTGTTTTTTGACTGGTGAGAAGCCACCCAAGGCCCATATTGAGGTGGCCCATCAGTGGAAGACTTATTTATTTATTTACTTTTTGATTTTTTTTAATATTTATTTTTTAGTTGTAGTTGAGCACAATACCTTTCTTTATTTTTATGTGGTGCTGAGGATCAAAATCAGGGTCTTGAACATGCAAGGAGAGCGCTTTACCACTGAGCCATAACCTCAGCCCTTTTAATTTTTTAATTTTAATTTTTTATATATGACAACAGAATGCATTACAATTCATATTACACATATAGAGCACAATTTTTCTTATCTCTGGTTGTACACAAAGTAGAGTCACATCCTTTGTATCTTCATACATGTACTTAGGGTAATGATGACCATCGCATTCCACTGTCTTTCCTACCCTTATGCAGCCTCCCTTCCACTCCCTTCCCTTTTCTCCTTTGTCCTATCTAGAGTTTATTTAATCCTGCCACCCCCTCCCCCAGGATATTATGAATAAGCATCCTTAAATCAGAGAAATCATTCGGCATTTGTTTTTTTGGGATTGGCTAATTTCACACAGCATTATAATCTCCAGCTCCATCTACTTACCTGCAAATGCCATGATTTTATTCTCTTTTAATGCTGAATAATATTCCATTATGTATATATACCACAGTTTCTTTATCCATTCATCTACTGAAGGGCATCTAGGTTGGCTCCACAATTCAGCTTTTGTGAATTGTGCTGCTGTAAACTTTGATGTGGCTGTGTCCCTGTAATATGCTGTTTTTAAGTCCTTTGAGTATAGACCAAGGAGTGGGATAACTGGGTCAAATGGTGGTTCCATTCTCAGTTTTCCAAGGATTCTCCATACTGCTTTCCATATTGGCTACACCAATTTGTAGTCCAACCAGCAATGTATGAGTATGTCTTTCCCCCCACATCCTTGCCAACATTTATTGTTGTTTGTATCCTTAATAGCTGCCAATTATTATTCCATTTTTATTGGAAAATACTTTATTTATGGTGTACAACATTATTTTTAAAGTTTTGTTTTTAATTGCCAAATAATGCAGTGTTTTAAAACATTTGTATTTTTATTTAATTGCCAAATATTACAATGTTTTAAAACATGTTTATATTGTGGGGTGATTAAATAAGTTAATTAACAAAATTACCTCATATACTTATAATCTATTTTTGTGTGTGTGTGGAAAAACATTTAAAGTCTACTCTTTGAGCAATTCTGAAAAACCAAGGCATTATTTTTATCATAGTCAGTGTTTGTGTGTTAGGTCATTGAAGTTTCTTCCTCCTACATATCTGAGGTTTTGTAACCTTTTGTTAACATCTTTTTTATTGTCATTCACTCTCCTTTCCCAGCTTCTGGTAACCACTATTCTACTTTTCACTTCTGTGAGTTCATCTTTTTCAGATTCCATAGTTTTTTAGTATAATGGCTAAGTTGAGCTAATTAGCTGTTTCAGTCAGCGTTTTCACTGCTATGACTAAAGGACCCCACCAGCACAATTATAGAGGAGGAAGTGTTTATTTGAGGGCTCATGGTTTCAGAGGTCTTAGTCCATAGAAGGCCGGCTCCAATACTGAATGCTTGGAGTGAGGCTGAACATCATGGAGGGTAAGGGTGGCAGAGGGAAGCAGCTCACATCATGGTGACCAGGAGGCAGAGAGAGAAACTCCACTCTCCAGATACAAATATATATCCCAAAGGCATGCTCTAATTCCCACCTCCTGCAGCCATACCTTACCACTTAGTTACCACTCAGTTAATCCTTATCAGGGGATTAATTCACTTATTGGGTTAAGACTTTCACAACCCAATCATTTCTCCCCTGAACCATTTTGCATTGTCTCACACGTGAGCTTTTGGGGGACATCTGAATCCAAACCATAACATTAGCATATGTATTAACTAGATAGTTTCATTTTGCTGTAGTGAAAACAGTTAAAATCTACTCTCATCACTTTTCAGGTACACAATACATTTTTCTTCACTGTAGTCACCATGTTGTACAACAGATCTCTTGACTTCTTTGCTGCCCTTTGACGATTATTAATGGGCATTTCCCTTTTGTCTTCTGATCACCTTGGTGTTATACTAAGATTAGGTGGTGATTATAGTTTGTTTTCCAGAAGGAATGCTGCAAAAAAAAGTCTGCCTTCACAAATATGATCTTCTGCAAGATGATAATAGTCTTAAAACTTTGAAATGTTTTCAAAAATGAATCTTTACATTTCTTTATCTTACTAGCCAAAAGAAACTTACTAGCCAAAATTGTCAGGATAGACCAAAAATGTTACCTAAAACATGAGGAAAGGAGGGCAGAGAGAAAAGGGCCATATTTGCTCTAGACAAGCAAAAGGTTTTAACAAGACAGAAAAGAGTTCTGGCCTCTCTTTTATCTTAGAAAGCCTCTGAAAAGAGGTCAGACCATGGACTTTCTTCCTTTGGCCAATCTGGGAAGTAGTCACATAGCAAGTGACTCTGAAGTTTGCTTTCCTAATCTAGCCTTGGGTCATGTGTCTGGTGTAGACAGGACACAGAGCAACTGAATGAGTGGCTGGGATAGGAAGGAGGGGAGTTGTAAGGTGGATCCCAAGCCTGGGTGCATAGTTGACCACTGAGCCAAGCCAAATAAGATGTACAATAAGAGGAAACTAATTTTGAATCTTTGAACTCCCAGCCAGTGCACCAGTACTGGGATGTCCTCGAAAGAGATTTGCTTTATGTTGACACTGCCTGGCTAGTCACACTACTCCACTGCATGCCATACTTTGACAGAACATAGGAAAATGCTATGTGATGGCCAGGTAACTCCCCACTTCAGAGTATTGAAAATGCTTTTTCTTATTTTCATGAATAACATCATTTTTCTTATCACACTTGTCAGTGTAACTTCTTTTCATTTTAATATGACCTTGATATGTGTTTTAACCACAATTCTATAGACTTTCTATTAAATATATTTAAATCCTGCTGTTTCCGGATAGGATACAGGAAGACACATTTTCCCCATCTGTAAAATGATTCAGAATCATGCAGTGGAATGAGTAACTTCTGGGAAGATTTCCATGCTCAATAAAAATATTCAAATCTCATTCAGGGCATGTGAATTCTTGCTGGTTCCAATCGCAGAGGGTGGGTATCTCTGTTCTGTCACGGTCTCCTAGTTTGTTTTCTGATTTTTGTCCTCCTTCATTTAATGTCTTAGATTTTACGATACATGTTACCTTAAAGTCTGAATCTTTGTACCTGCTGGTAGTATATGACATAAGCATTTGATAATACATTGTTCTTGAAAAGTCCTTTTCAGTCATTTTTATTATTTCTCCTATATGTCCTAGTGAAGAAGCAAATTGGACATTTTTATTGTAAAGAAAGGGAACTTGGAGGTTAAATGATGTCACTCAGGAAGGCTGGAGATACACCAACAACAGAAATACCCAAGTCCTTTAAAACCATTTCATCTGCCTTAACTGATACTGCCCTTAAATTTTTGTCATTTCCATCATGATAAATAAAACATGAGTTTTGCATTTAAGTCATTTACACAAGTCCTGGCTCTGAAGAAAATGCAGCCACCCAGTTTTCCTTCTTCTTGTTCTAATGCATTTCAGAGACTAGTTGATTGTACTGAATTAATAAATGAGATTCCTGGGCAGATTCCCGCCTGACCTAGTGCTCCCTCAGAACAGACTTGCTCAGGCCCCAGGCTAAGGGTTCAATTTGCTGTACAATAAATAGGAGCCTGAAGAGCTTGATGTAACAGCCATTCTTTTTTTCTCATGTCTTTGCCCTATTTTCTGCTATGACAGTTTTTTTTTTTTTTCCTCCTTTGATTTGGGCTCTTATTTTGAATTTTGGGCTACTTCCATGAAACCATCCCCTCCCAGTTTTAATCCTTCAGGGAACTAGAATATTATTTTTATACCCCCCATAATTATGAGCCTTATAATGTTTATTTAAAATAGGAGAACAGGGCTAGGGCTGGGGCTTAGTGGTAGAGCACTTGCCTAGTATGTTTGAGGCACTGGGCTCAATCCTCAGCACCATATAAAAATAAATAAATAAAATAAATGTCTATCAACAACTAAAAAAAATAAGAGAACAAATAATAGCCTCTCTATCTGGTAGCTTTGTTATTAGAGTCCAATGAGATTCAAATATATTCCATAAAATTACCAAACATTAAAATTATTATTACTATCTCTACCACCATTACCACCACTATTATTACATTTACAAATGGTAACATGGCCTTACCTGGAAATCTCTATAGCATCAACATTTAGCAATACTTGGCACTCAGCAGGTGCTCAACACCTGTAATTGAAAGATAGCAAATTGATTTCCAATATTGATTACTTAACTTCTCTGTTTGTTGGATCACTTTTCTTTTTTTTCAGTTGTTTGCTGTTATTAATGTTTATACAGAATGAAAGTTTAGAAATGCTGAGAGAAGCATCTTTTCTTCCTTTTATTTCCCATGACTTTGTTTCTCACACTGAGTTTTACATTTTTTTTTCACAGTTGAGAGATTTGTAAGTAGACCCAAAGATTACTACTCAGAAGCACAGAAATAGAATTTAGGGAAACTGAGCTGTTAGGGGCACCATAAAATTTCAACTTATTTAAATTACTCAACAATTGTTAATTCCCTTTTAGAGCAAGATGTTGGTGGGGCCAGTGGCACAAGGAATGGTTCTTGTAGAAAGAACCAGAACTCTACCACTGAGGGTGTTAACATTATAGTTCCAGGCAGATATCCAGTTTTTATTGTATCATATTGATAAATGGACAAATATATTTATATATATGTTTTTACTAATTGTTTGATTAAATTTATCAAATCAACTAGTTTGACATTATGAGAAAACAGTATATTGATACTATGATCAGTCAGCATAAAGAAACCCTCTGTTCATATTGTAGAATGTCTCTTTTTTGCCAGGAACACAGACACTGGGACTATGGCAGGTATGACCAAGCCTGTGCCCTTACAAGAGCAATGTTATAAAAAAGACAAGCAAAGAAGCTTGCAAATAAAATACAAGTATTGAAAAAAATCAATGTCAAATAATTTATATCAGATACAGTTCACATTTGACATGACTTTTTACATTTACATATGATAAATTGATGATGAACATAACCATCAAATATGACTCCTGAGCTCTAAGTTACTCCCTACTCAAATTTTGTTTATAATCTCTCTAGATTCAATATTTAAGGTATTTAAGAAATGCCTCTATGGTAGAGAATTCCACCCTCCATGTTTTCAGACTGGGATGAAATTTATACCTCAATCCTCAGGAGAAAAGGACATGCAAGAAATATTTCTAAAATGGGGGATGAACTGAAATCGAATTCCACGAATGTATGATTTTGCTGGGATAAACTCAACTACTATGTCTAATCATTAAGGTCTACTTAAAAATAAATAAGCAAGTAAAATTAATATTTCTAGCTTCTTCCTATTTCTCACTCATCCTTCCACAAAGAAGGATGAATGGCTCTCCTTTGGATGGATTGTCTCTTCTTGCTATACTTCCAGGAAAGAGTCAAAACCCAGACTGTAGCTTTCCATCCAAGTTGTTATTGTTTATTAACAGTAACAAAGTTTATGTACTTATCTTATTTCTATTGGTTATTAACTTCATTCCTGAATGGTTCCTAGCCCAGAGGAATAGGGAGAGAAGTGTAATTAATTATTATGACGCAAACCCCCAAATATCTACAATACTGTTGACCTATAAAAACAAACCTTTAAGTTGCCAGTTAAGATTTGATTTTCTTTCACAAGAAAATTGTAAGATACTGTAAATACAATCAAAATATTGTGACTAAACTTATCCTGACTGAATATATTTTCAGTGGTAAAATATTTTTACAAAGTTATTGGTATTCAAACAAATTGGTTGCTATTTAACAACATTTATAGGCTTTTATTTTGTGTTTTATTTTTATTTTTGGTACTTGGAATTGAATCCAAGGGCTCTTTACAACTAAGCTACATCCTTAAACCTTTTTATTTTTTAAGTTTGAGACAGGATCTTGCTAAGTGACTGAGGGTTTATAGTCTTTAATTAATGTTTTAATAAACCATATTATAAGAGATATATCTGAATATTTGCACTCACATCCTCTCATTAAGTTGATTTAAATGTCATTGGAAAATTTGGTGTGTATGCATGTGTGTGGTAAACACCATAAATCCTTTAGTGATAACCTTGTTGGTAATTCATTTTGCACGTAAAATAGATAATATTCCCATTTCCTGATACAAATACCCTCATGTGGCCATTGACTGTCTGGGGAATGAGCTAGGGAACTTTGAGAATGCATGCATTACTGGTTTTCCTCTCTAGAGATTCTAATTTAATTATTATTCTGTAGAAAGTCTGATTGTGAATAGTTCTAGTTTTTCCTGTGTTTCATATGTACAAGGACGGACATTACTGCTCCAGATGATGGTCCTAGAGAGCTCTTTTGCAGATTGTCTGGTATAACTAGAGTAGATACTTAAAAAATTAGTCTCAAGCGTGTTAATACTGAGGCTTATAATTCAGTATATCTTGGGTGTGGCACTTTTGGTGATCTCAAAGCGTGGTCAGACATGGGAACCTCAGCTTTAGATCACCTCACTTTTCTTACAGCTACTTGGTAGCACCATGGACAGTACCCTTAATTTATTAGGAGATGGAATTTTAAAATCTTATCTTCAAGTGAAAAGAATTGCTGATAGTTTTAAAAAGTGCATTTTCCATAAGAAAAAAAATTTCAAATTTCCAATATGCTTCAAAGGGGACATAAGCAATGTGAAGAATTTAGCTGGCAACTTTATCTCTCATCATCCTCAATTCTCTCTACACTGGACTGTCTTCTTCTCCCAACCCCCAACCTCCAGTTGCTTTGTAAACTCCTCTAGGTTTATGCATAGAATCCTCAGGAAGTCATCTCTGAGTTCTCAGATTTTCAGATTTCATCCTATGCTTTTCTAAATGCATGTCACTACACTTAACATCTTTTATCTCCTGTACAATTATAGACTCAGCAATGTGACTATTGAACTCAAGTTCTTCCTTACTAGATTGTGAAATCCATGATCTGTGATTTTGTTTGCTTATTTTTATGTCCTTGCCCCTAGCACAGTGCTAGGCACCTAATAAATACCCAAGGAGTATTTGTTTAATTGAATTGGATGTATTAGAAGCCATAACACAATGGAATTTTATTTGTCCTAATTTAAAAGAAGATGGGATTTCTCGATCATGCCATTTACTTTTGACTTTGGTGTGCTGTTTATGACCACTGCTAAACATGTGCAAGTTCTTTTACTATCACATAAAAAGTTCTTTATGATAGTAAACTGTTTGCTGCTTTCAATTATGTATAAGTTACAAGGAAAAATGTACTGACTTGTCAGGAAGCAGAAGAATTTTAGTGTGTCTATTCAAGACACTGCAGGTTACATTTTCATTTTTCCCCCTGAAATTGTATTTAGGATTCTGTGTGGAGAGAGAGAGAGAGAGAGAGAGAGAGAGAGAGAGAGAGAGAGGGAGGGAGAGGGAGAGAGAAGATAGAGATACATACATACATATAGAAAGGTAAAGATACATGGTCTGTTTTTCTTCTTATTCAGCATTAATTACTGTATGAAGAATAAGGAAAATCAAATATTATTATTTGCTTACAGAAATAAATTCTTCAAATGTTTATGTTTAATCTCTAGGTAATAGCATCTGTATCCATATTTTATATACCTCTTATATGATGGTGACTGGTAAGTGTGTGTCTCCAGTCTGACCTTTCCTCTGAACTCCAGGCTGCTATACCAACTTCCTTCCCACTCAACTTCTGCACCTGGGTGTCTAATAGGAATCTCTAACCCAGCATGTTCCAAACTGACAGCTTGATTCCCATCCACAAATTTCCGATCCTCCCTCTGCCCCCATCTTTCATACTTCAGTAAACACTGCTATAATTCATTGAGCTGATCTGGGGTGGGTAGTTGTTCTATACCCCTCTCTCTCTACCTCAGCACGCATTTCCAATCAAGTTGCATCTGTGTCACTGTCAAAATATTTTCCTGCATCTTTCCATGTCTTACCGTTTCCAACACCATTTCTCAACTCAGACCAAGCTGAAAACATTTTCTTACTGACCTCTGTCTGTGTTTACTCTTGACACCTACCTAGCAACTGGGTGGGCAAACAGTAATGAGATCATGTGACTCTATTCCCCAACTGCAGTTACTTCCCAGCTTGCACATCCTTAATGCCATGACTGGCAAGGTACCACGTGGTGACTCCCTACAACCTTTCTAGAATTATTTTCTTTGCTGACCTCATACCCCTAAGTTACTCTATTCCAGGTCACTTGCCTTTTTTTTCTGGGAAAGTTCCAAGCACATTCCTGGCACAAGACCTTTGGAATTTCTGCTCCTTCTGACTGGAACATACTCCCTCCCACATTCTCCAGAGTGGTTGCTCTCACCTCATTAATATTTCCCCTCACAGGTCATCGCTCCAGAGCCAAGCATTCCCTCCTGGTAAACTTTTTCTGTTTACTTTTTCCTTCCAGAGTTTATTTTATATTAAAAATACTTAGAAATAAATGAGATTTATTATATGACAGATTAAGTTGAACAAATTCTAACAGAAGAAAACCCTATAGGACTTCATTATTTCCCAAACTGACAGCTTGATTTCCACCCACAAATTTCTGATCCTCCCTCCGCCCCTGGCTTTCAACTTCAGTAACTGCTGCTGTATCTTCAAGATCTGAGGAACTCTGGATAATCGCTGTAGCTTCAAGGCCTGTGGAGAGGAAATGTGAAAGGATGCAATGGCCAAGTAGACAGTTTAGTGGGAAGCAAAGATGCAATGTGCATACTGGGTACTGGGAATGCTAGACAAGTTACCAGACAAAACTCATTCTTGTCCTTAATGAATGATTAAACCATTGTTGTGTCCTAATACATTATTCAACTCAGTTTCCTATGGCATTTGGAAATTTTTGGTGTTCTTTTTTTTGCTTTGTGTTTTTCCCTTCAAACTTCTTGAATTAATGGACATTTTCCAAGTGTCCTGCTTGGGAGAGTACAATGTTGCACTTTGAGAACTTTCCTACATGAAAGCCAAATACCCAAATATCAGCAAATATTTTTTAGTATCTCTTATGGGAAAGCTATGATACCTGATTAAGCAGGAGACACAAACTAAGAAAAAGGACAATTCCTGTATGTGTCCATTTATATTAGGTGCTTAAAGTTGTCAAAACCAAACAAAGTAGAATGGGGAATGTCTGGGGCTGGGGGTCAAGGGGAGGGGGGAGTTTTTGTTTAATAGGTTCAGAGTTTGAATTTTACAAGATGAAGATTCAGGAGATGGGTGGTGACAATTGTACAAAAACATGAATGTATTTAGTGCTACAGAACTGTGCGTTTAAGAATGATTAAAACAGTAATTTGTTGATGTCATGTACATATTCCTATAATAAAAAGAAACCAAATAAGAGATTATCTCTGCTCTCAAAGAACTACTAATCTAGTTAGCCTGACACATAAACAACTTTGCTAGTTTATGGATAAGGCCTAATAACTTTGGCAGTTTTGGTATCAGGGTTGGGATCCTGGTGAAGAGTATTGTGGTCACTGTGGTCAGTTTTACTGGGCCAGTGTTGTACTGATTTGCAAACCACAGACTTGGCTCAAAAATGAAAGTGTTCACTAAATCAAGAAACTCAATTCAGCTAAATATGTTTTTACCAAAATGAGTTTGCAAAGTGTCTTTGGAGGTTAGTTCTCTGTTCAGCAAAAAGAGAATGCTGACTTTGCCCAGTAAATGATTCTCATAGCCTTGATGGAATGCTGACAGAGTTTGAAACTGTGTTCCTGGTGTTTGAAAGGGCTTGGACCTCTGCCCCATATTTCCTACGTGATCCTGTAGTTCACACAGACTGTGCTAAGTAGGCTTTGGTCTGTCTGTGAATGTGAAGAGCCTCAGGGGAGAATTTTATCAGGCTCTGATTGCTTTGTTTGAGATGTTTTGCACTTTGAGACTTTTCTCAGATGAAACCCAAATACCCAAATGATTTATATTATCAAATATTTCTGAGCTTCTCTTGAGAAAAGTTACTGTTCCTGATTAAGTGGGGATACAAGCTAAAAAAGAGAAAGAACAAGTCCCATATGAGTCCATTTATATGTGGTGCCTAAAGTCGTCAAAACCAAACATGAAGTAGAATGGGGAGTGGCAGGGGCTGGGGAAGACCCTCATATTACATAAAACTAATTGAGGCAGAGCGTTTTGCAAAACTCTTCAGAGAAGAAGACTATTGATTATTGTTTAAACCTGTCAGGATTACTAAGAATATCTAGGAAAGGAGAAATAAGAGTGAAAAGGGGTAAAGGTGAAATAAATATCTGTGTGAGGGACTAGACTAATATGGGAGAATTATTACAAAGCTATTGTACTTTGGATCAGAAATGTCCCTAAGGGCTTTATGTGTTGTGGGCTTGGTCCCCCAATGCAGCCATTTTCAGAGGTGGGGCTTTGAGGAAGTGATTGGAATCTGGATAACTGGGCTCTGATCTCATTGAAGGATTAATCCTTTAATGGGTTTATAATTGACTGGACTATTGGGGGGGTGGTAGAAACTGTAGGAGTTAAGTTCTATTTGGAAGAGGTGAGTCATGACTTTGAAGGGTATATTTATGTATATTTTGTACCTGGACCATTATTTTTTCTCTCTTTTTGCTACTTAGCTATGGTGATATGAGCAGCTCTGCTTTATCATACACTCATGGCCATGATCATCAAAGGCCCAAAGTCATGGAACCAAATGATCACAGACTAAAACTTTTGAAACCATGTGTTGAGAGCCACAGCCAAATCGGGATGGCGCCTGGCATTTTGCCAGAAGGAGTGGTTGGGAGGTGAGGTCAGCGAACCATTAGAATGATGGTGATTAAGTTAAGCTGTGTATAATTACTGGGATGGTGACTGATTGCTGTAACTGGATGATGCTGGATTGGGGCAAGCTGTGTAATCAGTTGTGTATGTGGACCTCTGCTGTCCAGCAGTGGGGCGGCTCCTGCTGCCTCGGGTGCCCGCTACTTTTGAGTTCTCGTGGAGTTCCCATTGAGTTTCCGTTGGTTCTCGCGGAGTTTCCCTGGAGATCTGGAGAGTTCCTGTTGGGTTCGGGCAATAAAGTAGTTCCTGTTTGAACCTACAAGTGGCTCATGACCTCCAAGTTATTTTTGTGCCCAGCCAGACTGCAGCAACCATGAGCGAAATAAATCTTTCTTCCCCTAGTTGATTTTCTCAGGTATTTTGTCTTACCAACCAACAGCATATCACTAGCCCAGGAAACTTATGATTTCTACTAAATGTGTGTCACTTCCACACCCTCATAAAGTCAAAAAAGCATAAGTTCAACCATCATAAGCAGAGGATCATCTGTGTGCATACGTCTTCATGATATGTAGCATGTAACATGTATCATATAAAATGCATAATATTGTAATATCTAATACAATGTCATATAAAAATTAAAATATTATATAATTTAGAATAATTATTATATACATTTACTATTCAGGGGTTTGAACAAGGGGAAAATTTACTTCTCTCATGTGAGACTAACATAAAAGCAGATGGTCAGTTTCTACCAGTATAGATTATAATTCATTAGGGCTTTGGGGATGTCTAGAAATTTTTGTTTTTAAAAAAGAATTCTAGGTTATTTTATAGAAAAATTAAAATAAGAAAACTCCATCAGCTTAAACAGAACCAGAAGCAATAGGATCTACTGACAACCAAGATAACAGGAACTCTGGAACTTTGGGTTCCCACTAAGCTGCACTACTGGGAAGGAAGTGTGAACTGTGTTTACACACTGAGTGGCAGTGGGTCAGTAAAGTAGTGCTATTTCATCTGGATCTCTAGATCAGGGATACCTGACTGACTTTTTATTAAACATTGGTTTATTAAGCAGTTATCTATTATATCTATAATTGGATAATTAGTGGATTTAATAGGCTCTTTCAGCATCAATGAAACCATGACTTTAATCTCTGTGTTCCTTGTATTAAGTAAAAAATATTAAACCACTGGTAAGAATTTAAGAAGGGTTTATAAGGCAGTATAATATAGGGAAAAAAACAGGCAGAACTAGGACTGAATATATTGTCCTTCTCATTTCTGTGTTGTAATATCATTACCACCACAACTACAACTTTTTATCACCTCCCATTTTTTGAGTACTATACAAACAAGACGTTATTCAATATACAGAACCATACTTCTAGACTGGAGTTTCCATGTTTTCATTGTTTGTTTGTTCATTTTAGATAAATGAACTGATGTTCAGAGAGCTTAAGTGGCTTGCCCCAAAATCACACAGCTTGTCAGTTATAAAAAAGATCAATGCTTTCTCCTGAAAAACAATTTAATAGAAACCATACTTTTCCTGCGCTGGTGGTATGCTGTACAGTGCTGGGCAGCAGCAGCAGTGACTGCAGCTCCTTCTCGGCCGTGTGATCAGGAGGAGATCTGTAGGCTCTGTGTTGCTAAGCTGTGATGTTTGGTAGGTCAGGTGCACTAGGTGCATTTTCAGCTATGATATTTTCAACTTACCATGGGTTTATCAGGACTTCATCCTATTGTAAGTCGAGGAGCAACTGCATGTCTACATATATGGCAGGAGAGAGAGTTGTTCTGAAGGGAATATGTACATATTTCCTACTGTCCTGCTCCTCTGGAGAACCCTTACTAATATAAGTTATTTAAAAATTATTTCTCCATTGACATGATTTTTTTCTCTAGTGTTGACACTTTAAGGTTTATTAATACCATACTTGATAAAAATTCTGTACAGACTGTTATCATCCTTTGAATATCCACTAAATGATAGGCATTTATCTCACAAAGTTCAAAATTTTACCATAAGTATTATTTTTCACTTTATATCTCTGTTGAAAAAGAGGTCATAACCATTAATAGGTTTAAATAAAATCACATTTTTCTAAAATATCTGAAATACATTTCCTACTCAATATTTGGCTCTTTTATTTCTCTGAAATAATCATTATTTTATCATATTATATTGATTTTATTAAAGTATCTCTCCAAATCATCACTTATCCCTCCACTAAGCTCCATTTTTTTTCTAGCACTTAGCATCCCTATATTATATATTAATAACTTACTGGTTTATTATGTGTCTTCATGCTCTAGAAAGCGAAGTGCATGAGAATAGTGACTCTGTTCATTTGCTTTCTGCTATCTCATAAGCACCAAAAGGAGTTTGTATATGACACTATCTTCTGGATAAATCAGTTACTAAAAGGACAAAGCCAGAATTTGAACCTCAGATTCTGTCTACAGACACACTGCTCACATAATTACAATTCTTGTTATACCAAGAAAAGGGCAAATTTTGGATTTAGATCCTTTCAGGACCAGGAAGAATATTATAGTAAGTACTAGCCATGGTAACCGATAAGCCCTAAATAATTCCAAGAGGTTTAACACTGTGGAAGTTTATTTATTGCTCAATAACTCTTTAATGGGACTGCTTAGCAGCAGACATCTATAAAGTGATTCAGGTTGGAGGCTCCTTCCAATTTGGGTTTCTTCCATCCTCCAGGGCTTCAGTGTCCTTGACTGGCAGACAGGGTTAAAAGGGAGATTGCATGATGCTTCCAGTCTCAGAGGGAGTGTACATCACTTCCTCCACAACCCACTAACCAGAACCTAGGCACCCAATCAAAGGGGGCTGGAAAATATATTGTAGGTGTATCCTCAAAAAAAAAAAAAAAAGAGCACCAGCAGAATACATTAATTAAAACACATGTCTGCCCCAGATGACATCGGGTGGCAAATATACATCATATAATTTTGCAAGGCTAGGACTGGTTGTGTATATTAAAACTTTCTTGTAATATCCCATAGCTCTAGCTACATGTTTATAGCATACATAAGTTAATAACTAGATCATAATCGAAGTCTTGATGAAGGGCACCTATATCCATCTTCAAACACTTCCTCATGCCTGACACCATTTGCCTACTTTTCATTAAACCAAATTATTTGAATTAATTAATGAACAAAAGAGTTTACATCAACTTGTAACCACAGAAGTGAGCAGCTTTGAATGGTCGTCAAGTGTCTGTGAGACCATTATTTCTGTTCCTACTTGAGGGGAGATATCTGTTAACTACCTTTTCTTTGAAGAGTGATAGTTAAAATTAAAGAGAAAGTAGAATTTAAACACTGTATGCATGAATGAAAAGCTAAGCAATTGAACCCTTACATCACATTAGGGAGAGTCAGAGTGTGAAATGAGAGAGGAGCATACAGGTAGTTATCTCTACTATTTTAGTTTTGGTTAGTTGATAGATTTTGGAGTATTTCTTATACTATAAAAAGTAAACAAATAAATAAATGAATAAAATGGGCCATTCCACAGATAAACCAAGGATTAAAATTAATCCAATCTTTGTTTATGTGCATTGCTGAGGTGAAGAAAAGAGTTGGTAGTTTCACATACACAGTGCTCAAATAATTGTTTTATGGATATAATTCATTTCTAAATTAAAATGTTGCTTGAAATGCATACATAAAGAATTGACTAAATATTTTACTTTTTCAAATGATTTATTTTTGTAGTCAGCAGTCTGTGATTTTTTTAAATTTATAATTAAAGATGTGATTTTTCATTTATTCTTAAACAATATAAATGTCTTTTTCTTTTCCTGTTCCACTTCATACTAGTACATCCTTTATATTAGCATATCTTCATTGGGACTATTTACTAAATACAGAAAACAATCATAATCATTCCCCAAACTTATCATCTCAATTTATGTGGGATTCCCTGCTAACATCAGGCACAATAATAAATGTGCTTACTATCCATGTACCTTTCCCCTAAATTGTTCAGTATTATTTCAACACTCAAAAAGTTTTGTTGAATTGCTGGTTTGCAAAGTAGTCAAAACATCAAACAAAAGTAACATTGTAAGTAAAATCAGATTTTATCGGTGTATATGTATATTTGATTTTGCTGCCTAAGGGAAGGAAAATTTCCTTGGGATGGCTACTTTTTCCCATGCCTTTACATTCACTTTTAGTGGGAATAGAGCCTGTTTGGAATTCTGTAGACCTTATTTATAGCAATAGATTGTATATCACAGGGTATGTATGCTTCAGGATTGGCCCCGGAGAGTCTTCTATAATTGCTCTTTTAAAGAGCACTTTTGATTTTATATTCCTTCTTCCCTTCCTTCTTATTTTCTCTCTTTCATTCCATAACTATTCATTGACCTTATTTTTGTTTTTCTTTTATATTTTCCTCTCCTTTGTTATTATAATTATATAATTATTATAATAATTTGAACTTCTTATTTTCAAACCTCTTCAAAGAGTTCTAAGAAGACAATTTTTTTTTTTTTTACTACAGATCTAATTCAGGGGAGCTTTACCACTGAGTTAAATCCCTATCCCTTTTTAAACACTTTTTTTTTTTTTTTTTTTTTTTTGAGACAGAGCCTCGCTAAATTGCTGAGGCCAGTCTCAAACTTGCAATCCTCCTGCCTCCTGAGTCTCTGGGATTACAGGTGTGTGCTGTGAAGAGATGTTTGTAGACATTTGTTTCCAATGATCTACTACTAAGAAACTTACCCTGTGTTTTTTCACTCTGAGAATAGGCCAATTAATATCACTTGAGGAAAAACGAAGTTGTATAGTAAATGGATCAAATTATACTATGACGAACTTGATTCAGCTGAGGTCAAGTGGGATAGATCTGAGCACTCACTGAGTTTTACAAATGACTTTCTTGTTGTGTTTCAATTCTCCCTTATGTGTATCTGTTGTGTGTTCTGGAACTGTTTGGTTGCTAGTGTTGGCCGCGCCCCTCCTTTGCTGGAACAATCCTTTACTATTCTAATTATTCTTTGACCCAGCCATACCATTATGGACTTGAGTTGGATCTTTTAAGGTAATTCTGTTTGACAGTTCTGTAGTTCTTCATAGATTTAGGCTTTTTTATTTTATTTTATTTTTTATTTTTTAGTCTCTGAGGGGTTGTGTATCTGTGTGATTGAGATGTTGATTCCCCACTGTTACATTGAGGCTTTGCAAAGCTCTTCCTAAAGAACACATTCAGCTGAAGTTCTCCTAATAAATCAGCATTGCTTTGTGGGTTATGGATTTTTGCTCTGTATCTTTATGTTTTGGTAGAGGATAGTAACAATCTTCTCTGTTGTAAAAATCCAGAGCAAAAAGCTGAATAATACTATATTTTTATTTTTCTAATGGCAACAAATGGTACAGAAATGTGCCCAGCAGTTCATTGAAAGAATAGGAGGGGAAAAAAAATGTACAATTATCATTGCAAGGGGGCTGCACAGGATCTCCGCGGAGAGGAAATGGCCAAGCACAATCATAATAACTTAGCCGGATGACATGAAATGCTCATAGACTTTTAACGCCACGGGAATCATTTGAAGGCTGGAAGCTGTCAGGCTTAATGGCTCTAAGTGAATAGGTGAGAGCAAACTCTCTGAACCAGTTGAAATGGCTTCACAAACAGTCACATTTCTCTCTGATACTTCATGTTTGATAGGCAGACAAGGCCGTTTCCTCTGAGGAAACTAAGAAGCTCCATTCCTCAGATTGAAAGCCATCGGGTTAGAGTGTGACATGTAAAGATGTAAACCCAGTGGAGAAATGTAAATTAGAAAACAAATGTGCTGAAGGATGAGATCCAGCATTTCCACCTGATTCGTCAGAAGAGAATCTCTTCACTGTAATAGAATGCCATCAGTGAGGGGAAAAGAAAAGAAGCTGAGATCTGGCCACAGACACCAAATAAAAAACAGAAACATGAGCTTTGTGGAGACCACCAATAACCCAGGAAATGGGAAAGATTTTTTTTTTTTTTTTTAGACGCCAACATGAATTAGAGTACACAAGAACCGACTGAAATGAAAATCCAGTTTCTATTGTAGGTCTATTGGAGCACACAGAACTTATTTCTTTTATAAAATCCTAATTTCTCTGTCTCCTCCCTGCAGAATTGGTAAAAGCCATTAGCCACGCCTGAGAAATAGTCTTCCATTTTGGTTAATCTGAAATTATTTTTTGTAATAAGTGTAATTAGATTATATAAGAGAAGGCAGCTCAATGAATTGTTACAAGGTGATCATCTTATATAATATCACCCAGATAAAGAAATAGAACAGTACCAGTGTTACAGAAAGATTCTTGAGGCATCTTCTAGGCATAACATTCCTGCAATTTGCTCTAAGGGTATTGACTGACCTCTAAGAGATTTTGCTGATTTTTAAATCACCATTATATTAACTTCATACATATTGTTACATGTAGTAGTTATTTTATTTCCTGTAATATTTCATTACATGACTTCAGTTGTGATCCACTCTGATGTGCTGTCACCATTTTACACATTTTCCATATGGGCCTTTCCATGTGGCTTTTAGAGTTTCCTTACAGTACAGTGCTACGTCCCAAGAGGGAAGGAGTATAGGCAACTAGACACTCTTCATACCAGACCTTGGGGATTTCAGAATATTATCTTTGAACCCCATTTTTCAATGCATTTTTAGGTACAGCCAGAGTTCGAAGGTAGGGGAGTTTACCAACTTGTGTGTGAAAAGGAAAAGAGAAATATTTGGGGCAATTGCCCACCAAAAGTCTTCTGTAAACTCTATTCTGCTTCTCAGCCACTCAACAACTCCACAGAGTACTCTAAGGCTTTCAGCAGAAAGTGGTGATCAATCTTCTCTTGGAGTCTTGGCTGCTCAAGTTCTCATTTGCCTTCAAATAGATTTTTAAAACATATTTTTTCACCCTTTCTAGCTATTTGTGCCAGAGGACTTCTCTAAAACTACCTACTATGCAATTAACAGCATCACGTGTACCTCTCCCTTGCTCCACTTGCTTTCATGGCTTCCCATCATGTGTATGTTGAGATTCAGTATTCCTAACATAACCTATAAAGTCTCGAATGGTCTGACTCATGCCTCACCCTTGTAGAATAAAATATGCACCAGACCAGCTAAACTAATAAGGAAGACTTTATTCAAGACTATTGCAATAGAGGAGGGAGATAAAACTCAACTCAGTTGAAGTAAAAGTCAGGAGAGTTTTAAGTACTGGGATGAGTTAGTAAAAAGTACTGAGGCCATTAGGACAAAGGTTGGTTAATGTGATTAGGCCATCTGTATAGGGTAATAAGGAAATTGCCTTCCTGAAATTAGACTTCTATCCTCCCCCTGCCACAGGGAGACAGGGACTCAATCTTCAATGACAACATTTCTAAAGGCTGGATCCCAGGACCTTGAAAAAGACATTTCTGAATTGCAGAAGATTTACATTTCATAGACTCTGAGAAAGAATTTATAGTTGCAGGTTTTCTAAAATAAATGTTCTAAGAAAAGGGATGTCAGGGGCCTATTGTCAAGATGAAACCTGTGTAAAGTTCAACTGTGTTCAGAAGAATAGTAACGTTCTCAGTCACTCTTCTTCTCTGGTTCATCATTATAGGACATTTTCTGTCCCCCATACACGCACTCTTTGCAAATCTTGTTATTTAACTTTCTTCCATTTCTATTAATGATTTGCATGTCTCCTTGAATGTCATTTCCTAGAATTTCTTTTCTCATGCACCAATTTAAATTAAGTGTCCCTGTTTTGGGTATAGATATTCAGACAATTAATTATGAAATTATTTGGTAAAGTTTCCTTATTTAGGTATATACTCAGTGAAGATAAGGATTATCTTTATTTGTCCAGTATCTAGTATATTGCCTGACGTGTGGGAGGCACAAAATTATTTTTTATAAAAAGAGGCTCAAGTTTCATGGCCTTGGCCAGATGACCAAGGTCAGCAACAGCAGCCCTAAGTTGTATTGATAGTTTTTACCTTTGGTATGATGTGATGAGAAATAGCACTTTACCCTTATGGTCTTCATTTCCACAGATTGTAACCCCTCTCTAACCATGAAAAACATCAGTCAAATTTTAATTAAGGTATATTCTAAAAAATACTGGTTTTGTACTCCTCAAAATTGTCATCAAATAAGATAGGAGAAATTGTCATAGCCAAGAGGAACCTCAGGAGACAGGACAATTGAATACCATACACTATCCTGGATGGAATCCTATGACAAAAAATGGACTTTAGGTTAAAACCAAGGAAATCCCAATAAAGCATAGACTTTAGTTAACAACACTGCATCAGTACTGACTCATTAACTATAACACATGTATCATTCTAATTTAAGGTGCTAATAATAGAGGAAATTAGGTATAGGCTAGGCAGAAAATATCTGAACTATTTTTGTAATTTTTACATAAATTTAAAATTATTCTGAAGTGAAAAGTTTATTTTTAAGGCTGAATTCAATTTCCTTCTCATAAATTTTTACTGAGCACATTCCTGTGCCCTGGAGATATAGAAGGATTATAAGTTATTTGAGCTGGAATAGAGTTTAAGAATCTCATGGTCTCATTTTTTCATCTTATTCATGAAGAATCTAAGGTACAGGAGCATTAAATGACTTTCTCAAGATCATTTAGCCATCAAGTGCAATATTTAGGACTGAACCATAGATAATTTTGCTCTGTGTGTGGTATTCTTCCTGACACAGCTTCCTGCCCCCAGGATAAAATATAAACTCTTGAAGAAATAAAGTGATTTGTTTGAACCAATTCATAAAATGCTGTTAAGGCAATGGCTGCCTAGCAACTTATATTTTCCACAAGCCCTTGTATGTTGATTTCAAGCAATGTCACCAAAAGCCAAACTTGGATATCTACATCTAAATCTCCCTTGGACTTATGGTGTAAAGGGATGGTGAATTTGCCTAAGTAATGGAAAACCTGATCAAGTTGGCTTAGGGAACAAGAAATGTTTATCTTAAGTAGCAACCTCTTTATAAGTAGCATGGTTCCTGGTTCCTGGGTTAGTTAATTTCGTGGAACCAGGAGAACTTTATCAGAAGCTTTAACATCTGACATCCACACCATGTGTCTCTGGCCATAATTGTGCTAAAAGCCAGTTGTAAACTGATAATTAGCAAAAGGAATGCAATTGCCATAATTTGTTTAGGCTAGTTAAAATTCAGCTTCTGAGCTGGAGGGGAGGGGCCTTCAACATTTCTTCTGGTGTATGACCACCTGTGTATAATACACACACACCACACACACACACACACACACACACACACATTCTCTCTCTATATATTGAGTTATGCTACATATTACTCTATATAACCATACAATTCTTTCTATAAAAACTATATATAATTACATGTAAAACTACAACTATAACTATTTGGTGCACATACCCACAATCATGTGGCTCTGGCTGTATTATAGTGATCCACAGTAATTGTGTGAGATAAAAAGAACATTTATGACAATAGGTGCTTTGTAGGTTTAACTAAAATGTTGCTATGGAAATTAATTATCTATGGGGTAAATGAGATAATTACATTTTCAATAAAAATTGAGTCAATAAAAATTCAGTTTAAACTGTTATATTAATGGACCATTAATTTCTGGTTCACAAAAATATGCTAATGAAGATTTTGTTGTGATCAATTAACTCAAAGAAAAAGTTAATTCTTTAACAACTAAAATGAATATAAACATTGTGATTAAAAGCATGGGCTTGGTTGGATGCAGTGGCACATGCCTGTAATCCCAGCAGCTCAGGAGATTGAGGCAGGAAGATTGAAAGCTCAAAGCCAGTCTCAGCAAAAGCGAGGTGCTAAGCAACTCAGTGAGACCCTTTCTCTAAATAAAATACAAAAGAGGGCTGGGTATGTGGCTCAGTGGTCAAGTGCCCCTGAGTTCAGTCCCTGGTACAGAAACGAAAAAACAAAAACAAACAACCCACCCCCCAAAAAAAAACAAAACAAAGCATGGGCTTTGCAGTCTAATTGCCTAAACTCAAATCTTATCTCTGGCAATTAATTGCTGTAAATTCTGTGACCAATTGTTCAACCTCTCTGTGAGTATTTTCATCATATGATAAAAGAACCTAATAATACTTCTACCTTATAGGATGGTTGTGGACATAAAATAATACATGAAAAGTACTTAGAATAATGCCTGTAATAGAGTTAGTCATTAATATATGCTAGTCATTGTTGTTATAATTTAGTCATATATTCTTTGAGATATTTACACTATTATATTGTACCTACATGTTTTATATAGTACTGACCAAACTCCAAATTATCTAGAAAAAGTGAATCCTAAAATATTTAAAGTTGTCTATAAAATTCCATGAATTTCAATGAGTCAATATTTCAGAAGCTGGAAAAATAATAAAAATACTGACTAGCAAATGGGTATGGGCTTTTACACACTAAAATTACATTGGTTACATTAACAGTGTGCTCCCTGTGGCTCCCTCACCCAAAATGGGATGATATCAAATTCCCAGCATCTCTCTTACTGCCTTTCAGTGTCAATCATCTCTATAGGCTTTATGGGACAGCATTAAGGGGCATTTAGAAAGGTAAGATGGCTGCAACTGAATCACAGCATATAAATAATGGGAATGTGGGAATGTAGTCCACATCGTCACCATGCACACAGGTAGGAGATAAGCAGGGACCACAATGCTGCTTTAAGGTCATGCTTTGGAAACTGGTCCTTACCTCCCCTGCTGGGCACAAGTGCTGCTGCCCTGACTCCTTTCTCAGACCTGTGCCTTGGATTACCAGAGTATTTGCTGGAGGCTGCTGACAGCAACCCATCAAAGGGCCAATGGCAAGGCAAATAATGATGAGAGTGCTGGAGTTTTTTGATGATCACAAAGGAGCTTTGCTTCAAGGATTTCATGCTCCAGAATTAGACAGATCTGAGGGCCACCATCCCCGCAGATGTGCAGGCAGGAACTCTGACCCTGTTCCAAACTGCCTGGATTTGAATCCCAGCTCCACCCATTCCTTACTAGCTGTAGATAGACCTTGGCAAATCATTTGACACATTTGTGGCTCGATTTCTTCATCTGATTTAGATGAGGAAACTACGGTTGCTATGACTGATAAGTACTAGCTATGCATTTCTATATCTCTCATAACTATCTATCATTGCTCAGATTAATGTCTGGCACAACCTAAGCATCTGGTATTTATTATATTTATTTCTATGAATGCTCTCATCACATCTCCATTTCTCCCAAAAGGCTCAGAGAAGATGAGGTTTCCAGAGAGGGCATGTGGGATCTCACATGCCCTCTCCCAGACAAGGCAGGCTGGGTGAAATACTGCTGAGTTATCTAATTCAGTGGAGTCTTCCACAGACCTAATGAATGCTACCCTCTTCAAGGCCATCTCCATCAGGTTCTTCCAGTCTCTCTTGAAATATAAGGCAGAACTATATTTAAATCAGGCATTTAATCCTGGGGAGATGTAATCAGAAAACCTGACTTGTGTCAAGGCTGCCACCTGACTGACTCAGGCAGCATTCTAATTAACTGAACTCCTCCACTGGGACTCCAGTGGGGAGAGGAAAGCCTGGATTCTCAGTAGGATCAGCTGTAGACTTATTGACTCTCCTGTCCAACTTGACCTTTAGGAGAAATACATCAAAGCATGATGGCATGATGAAGTCATCTGTTATTTTCCATAAGTGGAATGTTTTAAGGATTGAAATAGAATCAGCTTGAGAAAGGCTCTCCTAGTCGGAGCATTGTGTTTCCTAGACAAAGAGGTGGGCAAGGCAGACACAAACCAACTGGCTTTGATTGGCAAGGAACAAATTGACTCTAGTTAATATAAACAAATTGGTTTTGATCATCATAATGCACTTACGCTGAGGCAAGAGTATATATTCATGTAACCACATCTAAAATTAGACACGCCAAATGAGAAGGCATTCCTAATCATAAGTACTATACGTATAAAAACAAAATTCCACAGAGCATTTTCTGCTTACATGATTCCTTTTTTTTTAACTTTATGAATATTGAAGTGAAGACAAAGCTTCTAAGTACCTACTGCTGTAAATGATGACAATCAATCCCTGGAAAGTAGATGGGGTCATCTGCAAAGGGGCTAGAAAAGATCAATATGGTCTCCTAGCAACAGACCTGCATGCTGTGAGATCCTGCAGCCATCTGGGACCCTTCAATCCCCGACCTGACCCAATATGCCTTGGCAGGGTCACTCTGCATTTCCATAATGCTAACTCAGAGTACATATTTTCCAAAGACAAAGGTGTCTATACTTATCAAATAAAAATGAGGGGGAATGAGCACCTAATGCAGAATAGAAAGCTAATTAAGTTATATCCCTGGCAAATGAGATTTGATTTGACCTACATAGCATCATAGAAACAAAAGTGGAGACACACACAAAAAAATCTGATGTTATTTCTTAAAAAAATTCAAATCACAAAAACAAATACAATGTAGAATTATCAGGCTCTGGAGTTGGTAGTAGTATTTGTCTTTGTTATTCTAATCACAATTTATCTTTTATGTGATGATAAAATTAATTTTTAGATATAAAATATCTCATTATTCTGATCTTAGGTCAAGTTGATTTTTAATTATATATTTTGCTTACATTTTAAAAACATGTTTCTATTTAAGCCCATTCATTTATATTAAGGATGGGGAAGAACTACATTAAAAAAAAATTAAATAACTGTAGTATTGTATTATTTCACTTTCTATTGCAACAACAAAACACACAAGGCTGGATACTTTATAAAGAAAATAAATTTATTTAGCTCACACTTTTGAAGGTTGAAAGTTCAAGATTGGCAGTAGCATCAATTCAGTCTCTGGTGGGGGTTGGTCATATCACATCATGGCCAATGGCATCATTGTGAGGTTGTGAGAGCACACATGAGAGAGAGAGGTCACATAGCAAGGAAGCCAGAGAGTGTGGATGGGTCAGTTTTGCTCTTTTGTTACAATTTTATTGTGAGGAAGATCCAGGATCCCATGAGAATTACCTCACTCCTTCCCAAGGACAGTGTGCCCCCAAACACAATTAACTCTCTCTAGACTCTAACTCTTAGAGGTTGTAGAACCTTTCAGCATCCCCACAATGAGGACTAAGCTTCCAGCACAAGACTGGGGGACAAATTCAAAACCATAGTAAGTATATACAAAGTACTTGATGTAATGTGATCTCAGATGAACATTTTCCCCAGCCTTCCCTAAGAATGGGAGCTGGGACAACACATCTGGGAGATTTTATTCCTGAATAATTTTTCATAGCTTTTAAGCTTAGTGTCCTTTGGACCTAGTGTGTCTGGTTTCACATCCCAGACTCCAAACTGATGAGCTGCTTGCTGTTATGGTTTAGATATGAGATGTCCCCCAAAATCTTATGTGTGAGGTAATGCAAGAAAGTTCAGAGGTGAAATGAACTAATAAATGCATTAACCCACTGATAGGGATTAACTTGGTGGTAACCGTAGGCAGGTAGGGTGTGGTTGGAAAAATAGGCCACTGGAGGCATATCCTGAGCCTTCTTCCACCTTGATGTTCTGCTTCACCTCCAGTCAAGAGTGATGGAGTTGGCTGTCTATGGACTGAGACCTCTTAACCATGAGCTCCATTATAAACTTTTCCTCCTCTACATTGTTCTTGTTATATCTTTGGTCACAGTGATGAAAAAAAGCTTACTAAAACTCTTGACTAGGTAAATCACCTAACATCTTGATGCCTTAGTTTCCTCAGCTGTATATTGGGTTTAATAAAGAATAGTTGTTTAAGTATTAAACGAAGGAATGCAGAGTGTGCTTATCAGAATAGTGGGCATGCAGGTAGTGCAATAGATTTTAGAGCCTGTGATTATTCTTAATAATGATCGCTTTGATACATGCTAATTTTGTTAATATGTATTAATTCAATGACTATTTCCTGGGAGTCTTCTGTGTTAGGTAGTGCTCTAACCCTTGATTCCATAGCAGTGAGTGTGAGAGGATTTCCCTATATTTATGGAGGTTCCATCCTGAGATTGAGGCTATTCATTTCTTATATAGACAACTGGGTATGAATATTCTGAAATTTCAAGTTTCTAGAATGAGCAAATAATACAAATAAAGATTTAAGTAGGGGTGGTAGTGTTTGCATTGACTACTAATTTCATTTTTCTCCAATGAAAAGATTTGAGAGGTGCAACAACAACCAGAGTTTAATGTTGTTCACTTTGTGCATAGACCATTGCTCATATGACACAATTTGAAAAGCACTGTTGAAAGACCTCAGATTTCAACTCTTTCTTTAACCCCATTATTATTAGAACTTCATTAGTATGGGTTAAAAGATAATGATTCTTGGAACTCACTTTTAGCACATATATTTTTCAAGACAGAATGACAATAATAAAACCATTATTATCTATTAGTACAGGCAGAAATAAGTCTACCAGATATTAGTAAGGTCAATGCTTTGAAAGGTATGCAGCATAACAGGAGAAACCTGTTGGAATGAGATTAGAGTTGGAACAAATAACAGAAGAAGGAATAACTATACCTAAGGGTGGAAGACTCTTTGTGAACCTTGGAGTTCAGGCTGCTTGGCAGTCTGGGTTGGGTGGGCCTGAGAGCTGCAGGGACCCAGAGAGAGGGGAAACAGGATACTTGCAATGTAGAGGATGCACTTCTCACTCCTGTTTCAAATTCCAGTTTTAAAAAAAAAAACAGCAAGAGAAAGAGCATGTTCCTCTGTTTCTTATAATAGAAAGATGACCTGGATTCCAGTTCTCTTTTGTTATTGACAATAGAGAAGGTCATTTAACTCTTCTGAAAAGTTATCTTGAGAAGGTCATTTAACTCCTCTGAGCCTCAGCATCTGCTCCTCTAATATGACATCCCTTGGAAGACTGTCACATGGATCACATGACATAATATATGTTGAGCTTAGCTCATATAATGGGCATGCAATACATTAATTAAAAATGGTAGAGATAATGATTTTTATATCATTACATTAGAACACAAATGCCCATGAGATAGGAAGGGAAGAGGAGCTGTGTTTTCATGCTATTATAGTACCTATGCAGTAGACTGGATGCTTATATCCCTCTTAAATTATGAGTGAAATATCCCCAGATGGAGTATTAAGAAGTGGGGGCTGTGGGAGATGACTTTGTGCTGACAGGGGAGCCCTCAAGAGTGGTTACTGTGTCTTAACAGAGACAGCAGAGAGCTCTCTATACCTTTCCATCATGCGAGAACACAGAGTTGGTTGATTATGAAGAAGCGAACCTCACCAGACACAGAATTCACCGGCTCCTTGATCTTAGACTTTCCAGAGTCCAGAACTGTGAGAAATAAATTCCCATTGTTTATTCTAAATAGATGGGTAAAGAAGCCTAAATGGTGCAGAACAAAATTTATGTTAGGGGCTTATTTATGAACAATGCATATCATTTTCATATATAATTATTTACAAATTATATATATTATTAATATACAAATATATGATGTGAGTGTACACAGCTCTGTGCAGGACATCATGGGGTCTACAAGAGAAACAGAAAATGACTGTCATCCTCACATGATTTGCAATTGAGAAGGTAAGACAAAACAACATTTATAAATTCAGAGAAGGGTCAATGTAAACAGAAATCTAAGGCAATGGCCTAAGAATAGGAAACAGTTGATTTGTCTATTGACTATTTGAAAAAAGTTCAGGTTGCATGAGGGAAAGAACTAGAGGAATGTCCAGGTTGAGTAAATCATCAACTGAAGAATAGCCTAATTGAGGACAATGGATAGTGTGCATAGACAACTAGGCATGGGGTGACCAGTTAGGGAATAAACAGTGGTGAGAAAAATGGTTGCACCACATGGAGCTAAATGTACACAGCATTAAGAAATGATGGCACAATTCTCATACAACCAGAAATACTAGACTGGATAGCTTCATAAAGTCTAAGATCCTGAGTTTTCTGGGGACTTGCAAGCATTGGCAGAGCACTGACAATGATAATAATCGTTACCCTAGGAAATAAGTCACAGCAAAGATGGTTTTTGTTTTCCCACAAATACATGTCATCACTTGATATCAAAACAATCACTTTGAAGAGAAGAGTAATTGCATATTTGGCAACATAATGGTCTCTTTACTTTTTTTTTTTTCTGTATCGATTTCCAAATAGAGTTGGCTAATGCAAATTACAAACATATCGGGGCATTTCATAAACATCCCACACAATTCCAGGACAACTTGGAGCCAAAAGCAGAGCCAAAATCTGGTAAATAAAATGTCATATCACCTCTTGGAACAGCTGATAGAACGCTCCTACACCATGGAAGCCCACCCGGAAATTAAAGGAAGTCTGTGTTTGATCTGGTCTACCTTATGCAGCCAAGAACCAGGTTTGCCCCCTCTTCCCGAGTCCCACAACATGGAGGATGTGCACTAAATGAGAAACATGATTTTAATGGAATTGAACACAAGCCCATCCCAACACTGGTTGTGTTTGGGGATCAAAAGCATTGATTGGAAAGACCAAATTGAAAGAACTTGCAGTGAAATAACAGTGCGAGTTAATTTGGCATTACCATCAGCAACATCTTTGTTTTGCTCTAGTCTTTTGATTTAGTAATGAAGATAATTTAACTTAAATAAGAATAAAACTGAAGATTCATTTATTGGTTGTATAATCATTTTAGATAGACAGCAAGCATTTAAAATATCACCAAAGAGGCAGACGAGATAGGAAGGTTTCATATCATGAAAAGATTTTGAATACATCAAAAATTCAACAAAAATTTCATCCTTTGATACATAGTTTGATTAAACATCTAACAGTACTTGTAGCAACTGAAGGAAAAAAGTAGGAAATACTCACAATGTGATATGGGATTTGTGAATGCTTGAGAAAAAGATTGTTAGGAGTGTATGTTTTCTTTAAGCATCAAAATCCTCACAAATTTATGATTCATTTTATCCCTTACTGAACTGCAATAAATAAAGGACCTGTACTATGTTATTTTCTTACAAAGAACAGGGACCAATTTCTCACTCATTTATCATCAATAAACAATTACTGAGCAATAGGAACTGTTGCATAACTTTGCCTCTTTTAGGAGTTGCTGTGGATTCCATGAGGTGGAATCCTGTAAAAGTGAGTGACTCTGTGGGTGCTTGTGACACCAGATGTTTCAGTTCCTGGATCCTGCCCAAATTTTCTTCCTAGCTGCTGCCATGGTACAGATCACCACACCCTATTATCTTGAACCCTTGCTATTTAGTGCAATACTTTTTACTATCTTAGATTTCTTGCAAACTGAATCACTAGCAATATGTTAATGATAAAATGAGAGATGGTGATTTTGTTGGTAGAGAGAGAGGGTGATAGAAAAATATGACTGAAGTATATAAGGAAGAATATAAGACAAAACCAAAACAAACAAACAAAAATAGGTCTGGGTAAAGAAGAGGCAAAAGTCATAGTGATATAATTTGAAATACATAGAGTACTTAATACTAAAAGCATGGGGGCGGGGCAGAGAGAAGCCAATATGCACAAACACAAATTCCTTTCTTTTTTCTTTTTTTGATAAATTACTTATGTCACAATCTTTCTCTAGCAGCAGCATCTCACTGGTCACTCCATCCCTCTGTGTGATGCCATAAAATCATAAAATCCATCTGATAGGCCTTATGCCTAAACACAGCCGTACTGTCAACCTCATGATAAGACAAGCAGGAACAGCTCCAGGGGACAGCAATAAAACCAATTCCTTTTTCCCAGTTAGGCCCTAGTGATTTTCCAAAGGGTCTACCTTATCAAATACATCCAGACATAACCCATCTCTTCCCACCAATTAAGCTTTTATTTTTTGAAATAAGATCACTGAAATTTGTCTGAGTTATGGGTTGCCTCAAATATGGACATGAGCATATATAAATTCAATCCCAATTGCAGGGACACATCTGGAAAGAATATCTTGGGGAAAAAAATATCTCCTGGGACCCTGCAGAGAGCCAGATTTAATGTCAGACAGGACTTGTTGGAACTATTGGCATTAGGGCTCAGTTCTCAACAGGGTGAAAGAAAATTCCTATTTTTAAATGATGTACTTACCTACAAGGAGATCATATTGCATAAAATCAAGGATGGCCCATAGAAGTTACAAAGGAACAATTTTAAATGTCACACTAAGGCTGTTTTACTGAAAAGAAAAACAAACTTTTTCACTCAATTGAAAATTGAAAGATGGCTCAGGAGTCAACACATTTTTTAATCCATGCACATGCTGTGAGAATGCTTAAGCTGCTTTGCCTTCTATAAAGTGCACTGTCTCTGATATTTTGAGTACTATCTTACTGCCTGGCATGTCGCTATACTCTTATCTTTGTTCATCTACTCTCCCAAGACTGCAGCACACAGAAGGAGTCTAACTGAAAACTCATCTTCAGGCAAGTGGACAAAGTAAACAAAATCTAGCATTTGCTTTTACTGAGATTCAGGATTTCTACTTGCATGCTGTATGTCCTTGAACTTGTACCAAATGAAGCATTCCTCTCAGTACCTTATCTCTCTGGAGATAAGGACAAACTACACACTGCTGCAATGTTTGCTGGGTTTTCAAGGGGGAAAAAAAACTGTCCACAGCAGGAGGACATCCTCACTTTCACCCTTCCTAGTGGAACATCTAGAAAGGAAATTAGGATCGTGCCAAGATGGCATGAAAACCAGGGGCTGCAGCACTTTTGTGCAATGGCAAATTCTCTCAAAAATAAATCTTCCTGAAAAATCTTATGCTACTACAGCCTGATGATCTGATCATCACTATTGTGAAGTAATGGAATTATTGTTTTTATTGTGGTGATAGACAATAAAGTGTGACATTGTCTCCTTTCCTAGGAGGCAGCAACAGTGACAGGAGCTCAAAGTCATTTCATTTTACTTTGAATCTTACTTGTTTTACAATTCTTAGGAGACATGGTAATAAAAGACATCTGTAATGTGAAGGTTATGTTGACCTCAAAATTGATAAATGGGAAACAGACCGATTCATGTGTCCTGGAGTCATAGAGGTTATAGCAATTTTTTTTTTAAACGAATACATGTGGAACTGCATTTAATCCATATTTATTTGGTCTGGTTTATAGTTTTTGTTGTTTCATTTGTTGGTTTCTAATAGCTCAACAAATGTTGATTAAATAATTACTGTGCTCCAAACATGATAGTAGATACTGAGAGTGTAAAGATGAATGTACCTTCAAGGTCCTTCCCTTATAGAGTTAATAAGACCACAGTTGCAATCATTCCTAAAATCACAACAGTATGGGAAAAGGTGGGAAAAATGCAAGCATCTGACTCAGAAGAAGAGTGCTTAGATGGTGATTGAAGCTGTCATTTGTATAAAGCAGGGGAGTAAAGGCTGAAATTGGGTGTTAGGATCTGTGAGTATTCTTCAGAGAATACATTCACTGACACTCAGCATTTACTAAGTGATGACCATGCACCATGCAGTCTAATTATCTCAATATTTATTTATGAATAAAGACAAAACCTTATAACACAGTAAAAGTAATATCACAATAGAAATGCTTCTTGTGGTCTGAATATTTGTGTCACCTCCAAAAATTTATAAATTGAAACCTTAATCCCCAAAGTGATGTTACTTGAAGATGGGGCACTTCAGCAGATGATTAGGCTATTATCCTTTATAATTGGGGCTGGTGTTCTTAAAAAGAGGACCCGGAAAAGCTTCTTTCCCACCATGTGAAAAGACAGATACCATCTATGAAATAGAAAACAGGTGCTTATCTGTGTCATCCTTGGAGAAAAACACAGTAAAACACCATGTCGCTGAAGTGCCCCTCCCCATTCTTAAAAAACCTAGCCAAGTTAAGGAAACAAGGAGAGTGAGTCTGAACCAGAATGTTCAGATACGTATTATCTTGAAGAACACTGGCTTTCTCTCACGTATGCTAGGAATTAGGGCAAGTTAGCATTATCTGTAGAGAGTTGTTTTCTTGCATGCATGTCATGTTCCTTGGGAGAATGATTATATAGGGACAAAGTCAACTAAGTTATTTAACTGATTTTGTAGCTTAGCTTTTAAAGACCTTCACCCTGTGGCAACTAAGATGGATCTGAGCACTGTGGGGAGGGAAGTGCTCATTCAGTAGGCTGCCACTGGACAAAGAATCTTGAGGGATAGCAGGCTCTATCTTCTGGTGAAGCACTATAGGTATCTAGACATTGTGAGCAACAGAGTTGCGCCTGTCTGGCTGGTCACCAGTGGACTGTCTCTGTAAGAATTTTCCATAAACATTATGTCTCACTCCCATCTTCAGGTATCTATCTTGGTCTCTTGGCAATCTATATCACTGCTCTAGCACGGCTGAGCTGTGGTTGTTAACATTACCAGATATGAACCTCTTTAGCTGCCAGAACTGTAAGAAATAAGTTTCTGTTGTTTATAAGTCACCCAGTTTACAGCATTTTGTTATAGCAGGTCAAATGAACTAAAACAGTTTTAGTGGGAATACCAAGAAAGGAACTAGAAAACTTTACTGTGGCCTTTTATATATGTTCTGTGTGAAATTCAGGAAATAGAAGATTATTAAGTTCCCAGAGAAAGGCATTCATTCATTTAGCAAATCTCATCAAGTATCCTTTATGGAGTATGTATTTTCTAGGTAGTACATGTAAAGCATTGAACAATACAGAGAAGATGTTTGGTTCCTCAGAAAGCTTACAATCTAATGGAGAAAGACAGGTAATAAAACTAATTTAAAAATTGGAATGATTTCCAATTGGGATAAAAGCAATGAAACAATAAAAATATGATATTACAAAAAGTAACTAAGGAGATGCCAACTGTTCAGATAGGATTGCTGAGAAAGGCCAACTATAGATGTGGAAATGGAAGGTTTGGTATTTAGCACTGTCTAAAGAACATTCCTCTGGATGGTTGCAAGTTTTATTTATAATTCATGCAATGAAGAATTGATCTAAATGCATCATTTGGAATTGCCCATGTGATATCAGAGAATGACCTTCGTCTTAGTACTTCTGGAAGTTGTAATGCCTACAAAAATATTTAAGAGGTGATGATGAACTGTAAAGGCTTCTGGGCTCTTCCCCAGAACAGATTTTAAGGCATGATTCACAGAAACAAATGAGTAAGAAGATTGCAGACTTAATCTCATCAAGTATTGTAAAAAGATGAGAAACCTTTGGAAAGTACAAGGTCTTGAATCCCAGAGTGTGTGAGTTGAGGAAGAGAGGGTAGGGAAGCATGGATCAGCAGCCTATGTTGAAGCCCTATAAGTTGGGGTAACATTTTCTCTATTCCCATATCTTTTATCCATTTAACCTGAGTGGATTATTGTTGCTTCTTTCTCTTATAGATTAGGAAATCCAATGACATGGCTAGAAATTATATGGGCTTAAAATCAGCAAGGTCCAGGAATTGAGTAAGCCAATTGTTACAATGATCACAAGTTGATCAGCATGGCCTTCATACTCTGAGCTAGAGAATAACTAAAGTCATGATGGCTTCCCAGGGAATAGCAGTGACTAGTAGGGAGTGCTTGGTACTTTGGTGGGTCCAAGGACACTTGAAGTGGGGAATGAGCAGGATGTAACTTGAAATGCAATATTATAGGCCCTCTGCCTTGAGACCACTTCCTGCCAAAATTTACCTAGACCCATACAAGCTAAAACCTTGATTGTTTGTTCTACCTGAGACATGTGAATAGTAATAACATTTGATGATCACATAATCCTTCAAGAGATTAAAGTTGTATGAATAACAGCTAATTGGAAATATTGGGATGTGAAAATGTAAAGATTTCAAAGGATGGGTAAGTATCTGAATAACTATCGCCAAACATACCCTCATAAGATGAAGATTGAATTCCAGAATTTTTCCAGAAGATAACAAAAGGAGATCAATACCAAAAAAGAATGAAATAAAGTAAAACATGAGGAAATAGAAATAGAAATTCGAGCATTTGTGCAATTAGAATTCCATAGGAAAAGACAAAATGATATAGGGAAATACTGAATGAAATAACAATTGTAGTTGTCCAAAATTAAGGAAATAGCAGTGATTAATGCTTTCAAAAAGTGCTAAACAAGTGGATAAGGGAAAAGAAAAGCCTAAGCACATCATAGTGAAATTTGAAAATATTAAAATAAACAGAAAATTTTAAAACTTTTTTCAGGAGAAAATATAAATTACCCAATGGATAAAAATCAGATTATATAAATTACCTATTATTCTATAATGCTGGGTAATAAACTACCACAAAAAATCTCCATAGTAAGAAACAATAAGGACTTACTTTAGATTTTCAGATTAACTGGAGATTGGCTGATCTAGGTTACATTTAGCTGGCTGATTCTAAGCAGGTATATTTGCTTTGCATTGTCGGTTGGTTTCAAATCTGCTTTGCATTTATTCCTTTGTGATCTAAGGTGAATTGGCAGAAGCAACTACAGTAAACTTTTCATAGTGATGCCAAAAATGCAAAAGGGAAGGAGACTTTGTGAGTCTTAGTCTCAGTTGTACTCTCTCACTTCAATCACGTTCCATTGACTGGCATCAGTCATATGGCCCAAACCAAATTCAAGGGACTGTAGAGTATGCTCTGATTTTTGTGTGGGGAATTGCAGTTATATGCAAAAGACATGGTTGGGGAGAAAAGTGAAGAATTGGAGCAAGTGTTTCAATTTGCTGCTGAGACTGTTAGTGGACTCAACTAAATCACAGGATTTTGGAAGACAGTGGAAAATTATGCTCTAAATGATAAAAGCAATGAATATTAAACCTAGAATTTTATATCTGGTTAAACCACAATTAATGTGCAAATATAATTTGAAGATGGTATCAGGAACAAAGTGTTGATAAATTAAACATACAAACTTCCCCTCAGCAAAAAAAGAAAATTCAGGACAGTTATGAGGGATGCAAGGCAAATAGGATAAGGTAGTGTAACTGTAAATCTTATGATTGTCTAAATAGCTAAGAATAAAATATATTATGTGTCTGTAATCATCCATAATTAAAGGAGTTATGCAATTGATCTCTCTGCAATGATGGAAATATTTAATATCTGTACTCTCCAATGTGGAATACATTGGAGAAATACTTGAGGTATTGATCACTTGAAATGAGATCTGAAAACTAAATTTTTAATTTTATTTAATTAATTAAAACAATTTAAATATTTACATGTGGCTAGTGGCAGTGGTTTGGACAGCATAAGAGTTAGATGGGAGTGAGAAGTGGGGGCATCATAAGTAGAATAAATTGAGGTGAGAATGTGCTCAAAGAATATTAGTCTTAATCCAGGATGTGACACAAAAGTATTGATATGCTTAATACCTGAAAAGTGAATAGAAATATGTATATAGAATTTAATAAGTGACCCAAAATGAAACAGAATGAATAAAATATAATTTAACTGAGTAAAAATCTCCAATGGGATTAAAAAAAAGAGAAAGAAAGAATCCAAGTAAGTAAGACAAAAGAAAATAGTTCCTAAGATGCAGATATCAGTCTCATTATAATAGTTATTTTAATAATTCTTAAAAGGTAAAACAAACCAAAGTAATTCAGATTTGATTAACAAATATATGATTCACAAAAAAGAAAGCATATGTACTGAGGATGAGAAAATTTAATAGTATATAGTCTCATCACTAAAATTTTTTTTTCGGTGCTGCACATTGAACCCAGGACCCCATGCATGCTAAATAGGCACTATACTGCTGAGCTGCACCCTCAGTCCATCAAAGAAGATTTTTAATACAAAACGTTATAAAGAGAGGTTTTATCTTTAGCCTCAGTAAAGAAATACTCCTGATATTCTGAGATTAAAGTTAACATTTGTTATTGTTTTCTGTCCTTCCAAACTCTGAATTCTCTCTCCATATTTGTCTTTCACTGTACAGCACAAATACCAGATGCTCTTCAGTTTCTCCTTGAGTTCTGCCTATTTGTTCTCCAGGTTAGCCTTTGAGAAGGCAGGGATGCAAAGAAAGGGGGCATGCAGTATGCATTCTGTGGATGGGCAGTAGAGGTTAGATCAGGTTGGAGACGGAATAATGGAAGCAGTTCCCATGGCAACTTCCATTCTTTGTCCTGCATTGACTGAACTGGCAATACGAGTTTCAGGATCTGTTTCAAGATGCAGTAGTGTTCGGGGAAATTTTTCTTGGTTTGGGTTCCTCAGCCCAGACTGTGACATCTCTTTTTGCTTTTTTCTTTGACATGTCCCCATACTTCCACATTATGATCGGTGAACTTTTCCATATCCTTTTAATAAAACATTTTTGTGCTTAGATAGGTCATGGTTAGTTTGTTTCTTGCAACCAGAAACTCCATCTGCTATGAGTGATTAAAAATATCCCTTTTTGAAAACTCATTTTATTTTAGTATTTCAAATGGATGATGTGGACTGCCGTACACTAAAAGTGAGAGAATTTCCTGTGTTTTCTGTTTTGAGACAGCTACATTGTTTGTTCTACAAAGGGACTCTTCTCTAACGGCTAATATTTTCATTTATTTCAGATAAGCATATATTCTGGAAATCTTAAGGTTTATGTAAGCCTCATTATTACAAATAGCAGGGATATTTCAGTTTGGGAGAAAGCCTATTTGTAATTTTAAAAATTCTGATTATCTCAAAAAAGGTATTTTGATGAGCATTTTTGAAACCCTTTCCAAATCAATGGGAAAGCAATTACATCTGTATTGCATTCCTTGATTACATGATAAAGCTTCGTAATGGTAAGTATCCTGAGTCAAGCAGTGATGTCTCCTCACCGTATGGCATCTTCAAAATCTGCCATTTCTTCTGGAAGGTGAAAACACCTTGTCAAGAAGTTGATCATAGGAAATTAATGAAAATTAAGTAACAGAGCATTTTAACAACACTGCTATCCCATTTGCATGTTCAATAAAAAAAAGAAATTGCCTAAATTGCTTCACTTCACTTCCTCAATCTGAAAAAAAATATGTAAAAACAAAAATGGAATTATATTGGATTGAATTATGCCTAAATTCACTGCTTCTTTTACCATCGTACATTGTACATCTATTATGCTGGTTTTGATAAAATCTATTAATATGATCCAATGTTGGTGAAAGTATGTAGATGCAGCCCCTCCCACAGGATGCTAGTGCAAGAGCCAAGCTTTTCAATTGTTTTAAACTATAATTGTTATTATCTATTCATTTTATATGTTTATATTTTCTGTCCAGGAATTTCTTCTCTATGAATTTATCGTACAGAAATTTTGCCACAGATGCAAAAAGATGAATTATGTTATTCACAATAGCATGAATATTGGTAAGAGTAAAATGGCCAAGTAGTTGGCCAGTTATACATTATGATAGCACTCTCTACAGGGTAATATTCCAAGGTGTTATCGAGAATAAAATAGGTCTATAGTGACTGAAAAGATACTCGTGATCCAATATTCAGCATAAGTGCAGGTATAAAACATGTACTATGAACTAACTGCTTATTTTTTCATTATGTGAAAATGACTTGAATAGGTTTAAGCCAAATTTGGGGAATATGGTCAACAAAATATCTTCAGATAAAAATAAAATTACCTTTAAAGAAACAGCTGTTAGCAGAAAGTCTTTGAAACAGAGAAGCAGTAACTTACCTGAGTAGATACAGTTATTCGTTTGGTGTGGTGTAACTGATGGTGTAACATCATTCATAGTAGCCAGAAATTGGAAACAACCCAAACATCCACCTACAGATGAAAGGATAAACAAAAGTGGCATATCTATACAGTGGAATATTACTTGGCAATAATAATGACCAAGGGCTAAACGATATGCTTCTACATAAACAAAACTTGGAAACATGCTGCAGTGAAGAAAGCTAGTCACAAAAGTTCATATGTGTTGCATGAGTTCATTTATAGGGTATTACCACAAACAGGCAGGTTTACAGAGTCAGTATATTAAATGTTGTCTGGAGAGAGATGGAGGTGGATAATGACTACTAATGCCTCTGGGCTTTATTTTATGGTGAGTTAAAATATTCTAAAATTAGATTGTGACTTTGTGAATTAAAGCCACCAAACTGTACTCATGAGAGGGGAAAATGTATGGTACCTGAATTATATCTAAATAACATTGTAGAAGGAGGAGGAGGAAGAGGACTAGGAGGAGGAGAAAAGAAAGAAGAAGAGGGAGAAAGATCAGAAGGAGGAAGCACTGGAGTCTTTTGGAGGCATATGATAAGGGGTGTTTGGCCCTTCCACTGTCAATATGCTAGTGATAGATCAATATCTGTGTTTAGTGATATCACTCTAAAAACTTATCAGCCAGAGCATGAGTATTTACACCATTGATCTTTGCAAACACTAAAACTCAGCCTTCCTTCCTTCCTTCCTTCCTTCCTTCCTTCCTTCCTTCCTTCCTTCCTTTCTCTCTTTATGTCTCTATCTCTGAGATCTAGTTGTTAAACAATGACCATCACATCACTGGCCTCTCATCATCAGGGTCACAGGCAGTTGACATTCGTAAGGTGGAAGATAACCATGCACATTCACATTTTGCTCCAATGCTATGTTAACTCTCCTGCTCTTTATCATAAAGATCTTTCTCATTCTAACATTTCACCTAACATGTATTGCTAGTTGGCCCGGCTGAAAAGGAAATGACAAGCACCTACGTGGTCAAGTAACACAAAGCATACCAGGGGGTGTGTGTTAAACCTCTTGAATATTCAAGGTCCTGCTACTTTGCTGATGTGCATAGAGATTCAGTGTTCTGAAGCAAATCAGAACACCCCCTGAGGCCAAGGGCAAGTTGTTGCACCTACAATTTCTGCCATAATTGATATTATTATAAAAGTGTAAAATATCTTCTGGTATTAGAAGTAGCATATATATATATACTGTACTTGGGAATATTGATAGGGCCCATTTATTGTTGACAAGAAAAGCTGACTGTTGAATAATAAAAGGCTCTTGTATTAGATTTGATTTCAGTATAATCACCCATGCTACTTGCTTCCTATAATCTAGTATACGGATGGTGTTTTTTTAGTCTATAATGATCCTCTTCAGAGTCTCTGGCAAGATTCAAGATGTGTGCCAAGCACAAACACCTAGAATTCTGGAATTAGGCCATGTTCTTCTCATCACTGGAAAACACATCTCTTGGTTTCTTTTAGAACCTATCAGACATGTAAGTGCCTAACCATAGAACCTTCAAGTGAACTAAGCTTCCCATCATAAAGTACTTATTGTCAGAAAAACTGGGTGAGAAGATCAACAATTTGTTTTATAATGAAAGTCTTACATTCCACATTTAACCAAAGAATGTCTGGAGGGCAAGAATAAATTGCAGGAACAGAGTGTCTAGTCCAGGTTCCCTCTCTCTATCTGCTGCGTGCCATCCTCACAATTCATACTCATGACCTCACTTGGAATTCTCTAGTCCACATGTGAGGAGAAAAGAACTTGAACTGTCTTTAGAAATGAGTTGCTGCTATGTTTGTGTTAGGAAAAGATGGTTGTTATTGCATTACAGCCTTACTCAGGAGTGAGTGAAATATTTTCTCTAGTCAGAGCTGTAAGCATGGTGATTGGTCAGTCCCTTTGCCTAGTGAGACATTTGACCTGAGGTATGAAAGGACATTGGATCTGGGGCAGTAACAATTGCTTAGCTTGTGGGTCACAGACCTGGATGGAAATGATAGATGAGTCTGGGAAAAGATATGTGAATGGACCTACTGGAGGAGAACAAATTACATGAATCGGTGTCTTTTCCAGTAATTCCTGGGAAAGAGCATCGACTAGGGCAAAGATTGTCTCTAGCCACATCAACATTTTCCCAGTTGGCTCATGACCAGACCACGGTAATCATTAAAATGTGCATGTACTCTACAAATGCATTTAGGTATAAGAGCTCCTTTTCAATGAAGTGAATCCATTTTTGCATCTCCTGACCCAGACTGCCAGGAACAGAGACTAACACCAAGACATCAATATGACATCATTTGTAGAGATGACAAGCAAGCTACCTAGCCGACTACCTTAGAAGGGACAGCTATTTAGCTTTTTCTGGGAGCATGGCTAGATGAATAGGATTCTGATAATTTTCTGAGCTGGAGTTACATGGGAAACTCAAATGTGGGAATCATTGTATCAACAAGAGCATCAGGATTTCTCAGTTTACATATTGGGCAATCTGCATAGTTTAATTTGAATATAAGTGTCTTGTGATCTAGAAAAAATTCATAAATGCTTAATGTTTGAATTTCTCTAACAAATAATCCATAACTCTGAGTAAAAGAGACACTATGTTAGGGTGGCTGCTAAGATGTTAGCCAATCCAGGGCAGCAAATGAATCTATAAGGAAATTATTATAGGACATAGGAAGTTTGCTTGCCTTCCATTCACATCCTATAATGATGGTGGACATTATGTAAAGTCTTGTGCCTTTTTAGACCGAATGTAGAAAATTGAACCCACTGCATTTCCTTTTCAGCAATTCTGAACCAACAGTCCCAAGGATGGATTGTATGTTCAAACTCATACCTGACTAATCTGTGGCAGAAGCTTTACAGTCTCTGGTTCTCAATCCTGTTATGTGTATGCATAAAACTTGGAGAACGTTTTTCTGTCCTTCTGCTCTGACCTGCTTATTGTCATTTTCAATTCAGGTAATAGATGTAAGAGCACTGTGACAATCATGAAATGACTGTATTACATTATTATACATTAGGATTATTCTTGGGATCATTGTTACAAAAGTTTTGTGGTGATTCTGATAGATTTGAATGGGAGTCAACTTACATTTTTCATCATAAAATTTCCTAGAAGTATTGTTTCTCAGAAACATTGCATTGTAATATAGATATGAGGTATTTTTGCAATTAAAGAAAACGAATCTTATCTCTCAGACCAAATAGCATTGATTGTTCACAGGACTAGTGAAACCTAGATGACAAAGTTTAAGGACTAAACAGATCAAGGGAAGCAGGAAAGAATCTGCAGTAGATTGCCAGCTCTTATCAGTGTTTCTGCAACACATTACCACTAACCAGAAGAGGATGATTTTCAAAATATGTAACTCCTTATATAAAACAGACACCCAACAGTCTGAATGTCTCTAGCTAAAAACCCCATAGGTTCATACTGTGCATACTTGCTAGATATCAGATATTCTCTGCTTTATTCCTCGTGGTCCTGCATTTCTATCTTTGGCTCAAGGATCCATCTAATACCATGTAATTAGAAGAACTTGAGTCAGTTGGCTCCATGATGAGAAGGAGCACAGGAAGAGTGTAAACCAGGACCTTCTCTAGTAAGAGAAATAAATAATCTTTCAACCAACACAATATATAAAAGGAAACTGAGGAGCTAATAGTGCAAGGATAAATTTTGAACAGCCAACATGAAAAGCATTCAAAAAATGTGTTATTTTGTTCCTATATAGGTTTTTCATGTGTATTTTGGTAATTGAATTATCTGTTATTTCTCTGAAGTACAAAATGTAATGCTGAGGTGACAGATAAATATGCAAGACATGGAATTTTAGATGCTAATATTTATGTGCACTAATTTATTCAATATTATTTCACTGAGCAACCAAACATTAAAATTTAATAAGACAAAGCATAGAAATACATGTGACAGATAATATTAAGCATATCTATTTTAGAGATGGAAACTTCCTTTAATCTGAGTAAAGAGATGAGATTCCAAGGGAAGTCAACACTTCTGTAAGTGTAGATGACATATGTAGAACTTTTTTTATAGAGTTTTGCATATATGGGTTAATGATATGCAAAGAATAAACTTTCTTTCTACATTTAAAAGAATATCTTTTATCTTGTTTCCATGGTAATAAAGGATTGGTGTTAATCATTCGACACCCCTGTGACAATGGAAATCTAGGCTAATTCTACCAGGTTCCCACTGGAGTCTCCGATGATCAGGGTAGGTTCCTAAGTGGTCCAAACAGATCCTCACTGCCCAAGTCATCAGGGAGCTTGGCAGCTAAAGGGTCTAATCAAAATATTCTAGGATCAAAAGCTAAGGACTAATCACCATAGAGAATTAAAAACAGGTAATTAATATGGTAGAGGTAGGGAATTAGATTGGAGTCAGAGGACTCATAGTTAACCACAGGGTAGAATGGAATTTAAAAGAAGCAAGAGGTGAGAACAAGCCATGGACATTTACCTGCAAAGCCAGCACTTCACTCTTGGGGGTCAGGAAATCAAGCATACATAGGCCTGTTGGTTATTTGTGAAGGTCAGAGTCAGACAAAATGAACCTGTTCATATTTTTTTGTTATTCCTGCTTCGGGGATGCTTTGAATATTTGAGGGACCAACAACAGTGCAATAAGACATCTAAATATTTAAAACTATATATCAAAATATTAAAGAATATTAGACTGTTAAGTATGTTCTATCTGCTCATTGAACAATATGCCTTTATAATAAAAATGGGAAAGATATATTTAAAGATATGGGTTGATGAGAAGAAAACTAGACAAGATATAAATTCTGGTTGAATTAAACGTTATTATGCATAACTGAATACCTTATTAATGGAACTGCAATGTTTAAATGAGTAAAGACGTAATTTACAAGTTGTTATGAATTTATTTTTTATATTATTTATATTTCTTGCTTTACTATGGTTTACAATAGATACTTTTAGATACTTTTTATATTTTTTGAAAGTGGTGATATGGTCAATAATAAAATGTAAGTTTGTTTAAAGTGTTTAAACTTTGAAAATAATATAACAATATACAAATTAGAGTGAAAGTAAAAAAAAAGCCAATGAATTTCTTGTATTTTTGTTGATTTTATCTGGAAATCATTTAAATATGTCTAGTAAATATGAGAGTCAAATAATTTATAATGAATGCATGTCAATTATAAAATTTATTTAAATAAGTATAAATTAAGTTATTTTCAATAACTGATATTATTGATGATATAAAGAACTGATATTTTTGGCTACACTTACATATGTATGGATTTTAGTGTAACATGCATTAATATTAAAAATGTTTACAGGTCATCTTGTACAGCTATTGAATATATTCTATTAAACTGTAGGTATCTTTGAACTTGTGAATTGGAATACAAAGAAAAGGAAGAAAATGGATGCTCAACGTCCTAGGAAATCATGCTTCATAGGAAAAAACCTGTTAAATTCATGCCTAATGAAAACAGAATTTGAAAAGTGTTTTCGTCTAGCTCAAGGCCTTCTAACATTCAAATCCTTTCTTTGTCTGTTTCCTGCATGGAAAGTGTGACAGATAGCACTCAGATATTAAAGGCACATTTTATTTAAGATTATATGGAAAGAGATGGAGAAAAACTTCTCTGGGCCCTATAATGGTATTAGTCAAGGAAGCAGTTTAAGGACTCTGGGTCACACTGCACCAGTCTCAAACATCAGATCTTAGTGTTACCAATCAGCCTGGGCTTCTTTTGCTCAATCAGGGATAGAAATCACAAAAATAGGCAAAGGACAACCCTTTTCAATTTTTTTCTGGTTCATTCTGATGTTAACTGCTTTGGTGTTACCAACTCATCTGAGTGTTCTTTTACTCAATTCAAAATAGAAATCATGAAGAGGCAAGAATACAATTCCAAGAAGGTTTTTATCTGTACTTTCAAGTATAAGGGAAACATTGCCTAGGTTAGGTTTTCTGGACTGCTGTCTGGGGCCCAAAGAGCAAAGCTTATATGACAAAAAGTGTGCCTTGGGCAAGTCCACAGCCAGCTGTTGCGCATGAGATCAAGGTTTCTGCACATGTCAGTTATTTGCTTTCAGAACTGGGGTTTGCATTTGGCATGGTGATCTGTCCATATCCAGTGGGTTTGCCTGATACTCAGTTTGCTAAAGATGAAAGAGGTCCTCACTACCTCCACTCCAGGAAGGTCATATGTCAGTCAAGGTCAGGCTGATTGCACATAGAAGTTTCTTGAATGTCTTGGAAAGGAGTCAGCAACTCTTGAACCTGGTCACCGGTAGAAAGAATTTTTGGAAATCAATGTGCCTTTGGCAGAAAAATTTAGTAGAGGAATCAAGTCCCTTACTGTTCTTAACCAGTAATATAACTTTTTATTTGATAAAACAACTTAATGTTATATATATATATATGAATGATATTCAGAGTCCTCTAAAGTTTGGGGTCTGGAGTAGAGTTATCTCTTGCTTGTGTCTAAGAGGGCTACAAAGAGTTAAGAAAAATAGCATCTATATCTAGTCAGTTACAAGGGATAGAGGTGCAGTTCTAATTCATTAAAAAAGAAAAAAAGTAACCTATTCAAAGATGATAGAACTTCAATTTTGTAGGGGAGAAAAATATCACTTAATTATGTCAGGAATGTCAATGTGTTGAGGTTTTAATTTGTAGCTGTACTTCCAGTGTTTTGCTTCATGGTCATGACCAAGCATGACTAAACATCTTACCAGTTCTGTTGTTTTTCTGTGATTTAGAACTTTTGCAAAGATCAAAGTTCACAAGTGCTGATTAGCATTTGCTAGGCTCCTGAAAGGGAGGAGAAAAGGGAAAAGGGAAAAGTGGTTTTTGAAAACAGTAAAATGGTAGAGATTTCCTGTAGCCTGATAGGAAGATAGAGGTTGGAAGGTTCTGTGATGGGTACATGGCTGACATCAAGACCCCAGAAACGATATAGCTTTCTGGTGCCTCTATGGACTTTGCCATGAGACTGGATTCACAATCTCTTCCCAAATGCAGCACAGATTCTGAAAGCCATTAAGTTTCAAGTATTCAGTAGGCAGGCACAATAAGATCTAAATGATAATCAGCAAACTAGCCAGAGAAGAGTCCTTGCTGTATATAATGTTCTGTTCTGCATAAGACGAAAGAGGCAAGGAGGGCTGTAGAATAAAAAATGCCTGATATTGGCTTTTCTTCCTTAGAGGCAGATTTAATTTTATTTATTAAAAATGAGAGAATGTGATTGCAAGCATAATTGAGTTTGTGCTGCAAGTTTATTATCATGACCTGTCATTTTTTTTTCAGCTTTCCATATTTTATATTTGGCCTATCCATCATGGTCATTTAGATCCTTGGGATTCAGTGATATTTCAACAATATTTAACACTCTCAGGACACCAATATTGGACATTAATTTTACCACATTATTGTTGACTAAATCATGTGCATGAGTAGACATTACTTTTATCTGTATTTGATTGGTTGCATAGTTTTTAAAAAATTCGATTCCCTACTCAAATGCATACCCTTATCTGAGGAACATCTGAAGGTTCACTATTGAATATTTTTTCACTGTCCTTTTTTGACTATATTTAAAAAGTATAGATTAACCTTTAGAAAAATAATATAAGGCATTACCATATAAACAACAGTAACAAAAAACTTCAGATTTGAGGAAGAATCTGCAGTGCCATTACCATAAGTGAGCTTCCTGGGAACCAAGGAGAAATGAGATATGTAAGAAAGCAAGAGCTTTGTAATGTTTTGAACAACCAATTTAAAAAAAAGGGAAAAAAAAGAAAGCAAGTCTCTCTAAAATAAGGAGCTTCTGACTGTGAGCCCAGTTTGCATCTGTAGACTATAGTCCAGCAAAGTTTCTAAAGATTTTGGGCAAATCCAAACATGCAATAAGACTGGTAAAAAGCAGTACAATAATGTTTTAAAAGCTTCCAACTGACACAACCAATCAGAAAGATTAGACTAATATTCTTTGAAATAGATAAAGTTTTGTCTTTTCCCCAGTTTGCATGCAAATCATTATTTTCATTTCTCTTTCTGTACTTGTGTTCAAAGGAAACCAAGGTACTGGGAGCACACTATTTGAAACAGATGTTATTATTCTCTCAATTGACTTTCTCAACTTAGCTAGATTTCTCCCTGTTTTGAAATGTGTGTAAGGCCAAGCCAATGAGTGTATGTGTACAAAAGTGAATTTCTGAGAATGTAATATTGTTTAAAAATAAAAAGCTGAAATGGCATATTCCATGCTTTTTCAAATAGAAGAGGATCTCAAACATGATATTCTTACACATTACTTGACATTATGGACTATTCACCCTATTTGGACTACCCTGAGACCAGCATTAGTATCATTTTGAAAATGTCAACAGACTGGTCTAAACTATTACTGATTCGATATTGTTGCAGATTGGTGGATATTTTTCTATTTCATGTCCCCATCTTGGAGGTTATCTTCAAAATGAAAGATTATAGCACTGTAGTTAAATTCCTAGTAATATATTTGCCACTTGGTGAACATTGTAATGATCAATATAATATCAATCAAGCTTTATTCTTCAATATGGTATTTCATGTTTTCAAAGTGTTCTCATGCACGTCTTGTCCTATCTTTATGTGGCCCTATAAGGTCAACACAGAGGATATGATCACCACTACTTCAGGATAAAAAAAATACTATCTGGAAATTGGGAGGTTTGCCCAAAGTTATATAGTTAAAAAACAGCAACAGAAGTATATAACCAAAGTCATATAGTTAGAGAACAACAGAACCGAAAATAAACCAGTGACTTTAAATTTAATGCCTTTTCTATAACAGTAAATGAATATTGAATGATTTCATCTTTCAAAAGTATATTTCCCTTAAATTGCCATATTTTTAATTTAAAAATGTACTTTCCTCTAATTAGTTGAATTCATTTCAGATTTATGGATTCAGAGGTATACTACCCTTCCTTGTAAGCTTTGATTTCCTGGGATGTGATGGGTGAACACAAGTCATTTTCATCAGTCTTGATCTAAGTTTCCTAAGCACTACTGCACTTAAAATAAAAATCCCCACTAACTTCTTTAGTTTCCAAATACTGAAATGTCAAGAGGACAAAAACAAGGCTTTGAAAATTATTATTTCCTGTCACTTCCCATCAATTTGTAACCCTTCCCCCTCTTCACTTATAGACTCTTCTTTCTTTGAATCCTGGAAGATGCTCAGAGAAAAAAAATGACAGAGGATCTAAGAGCTGAAACTAGGACAGCACTAGATCCATTTGAAACACTTCAATTATGCAACATCACTATCACTTCATTTTGTACAGCCTCTTGGTTTTAACATTGCCATAGCATTTTGATGTTCCAAATGTTTCAAAGTGGGTCAGTTTGTATGACACCAAGGGAAAAAAATAAATACAACAAAATTACTAAAATGTGAGGATGAAGAATAAATTGAAGTAAAAGTTTAAATTTTCTTAACTTTATACTTGTGATGAATAGTCATTGGAAGTACTACAAGATATCCAGGACTCCCACCCTGGAGATCTCAAAATCTGAGGATGTTCAAGTCTCTTATATAAAATAGCATAATATTTGCATATAATCTATTCATGCTCTCCAACATATTTTGAATCATTCCAAGATTGCTTATAATGCTTAAAAATATGTAAATCCTATGGAAATAGTTGTATTATTTAGGGAAGAATTATAAGAAAAAATTCTGTGTGTGTTCAGTACAGATGTAATTTTCTTTCTGGATATTTTACATCCATGTTGGATTGAATCTATGTATGCACAACCCACAGTTATGCAGAAAAAATTGTATAAGTAATTTGCCATCTGTGTAGTTGTAGAAGGAAGCCAGACTATTATGGATAAGTAACGTTATAACTTATTTATCTTAAAAGTAACATTCAGTGCTGTAGGTTTATATCTTGCTTTTAAAGCAAGGCAATAAAACATAAGTGACTATCTACCATCAATTTCCATAGATTTATGTTACATACCTACTGGACACTGTGAATTTTCTTGGATCCATCTGGATACACCTGTATCTGTTAGAAGTTATGTAAAGCCCTGGGTTCACTGAAGTTAATCACATATCAAGATTTAAAACAGCAGAGTTTTTATTCCGAGAGGGACTTCTTTGGTACCATGTGTCTAGGCCACTGCAAGCCATGAAAATTGAGAATAGTGCGAAATATCTGGGAGGCAAGATACTCCCACTGAATTGAAAGAAAAGATAAAGAAGGCTAAATATTTTTCTTTGGCACTTGTAGGATACATTCTAAATGATCGCTGGTACCTCAACTAAGAGTAAGAGGTTCACAGTCTCAGCTGATAGAAAGCTGAGAACAATCAGAACTGTTTTTCCTTTGAAGTCTCAAGAAGAGCTTGTAGAACTAAATCTAGTTAAACATATGCTTCATCTTTATTAATCTTTTATAGAAGAAACTCTCATTTAAATAATTCAAGATATTTGTGTAGAAAGACATGTCTGTGTAGCAGCTCTTTTAATTCACTTTTCTCCCACAAGCACATACTGATTGCTAAAGCTATGCAAAAATATAATCTTGAATTTGTGTCCTAGAAAGCCTAGAAAATACTGTTACAATTATTCTTTTCTCTTAACATAGAACTAGTCATTGCTGCCCTCCCTGTTCCTTTTTTATCCTTTATGTGTTCTTTAGTTTCATTTCTGATACAAACTCATATATATATACAAACCACTTTCAAAAAGTTGCTAATTGAAAATTGGATTAGCAACCTTTTGTACACATTAATTGTACTGCAATATAATTATTTGTTTGTTATGGTTCTGTTTCTGGATCTAGCATTTTTCAAGTTTTAGTCAAGATGTCTTGTGAAAGGGTACTTTAGATTTCTCAGCTGTCACTACAGTCTATTGAATCAGGCATTGTGAAAAATTCTAAAAGATTCCTAGTCTAACATATGCATGGATAGGAATTGATTTTCTTTGTGTCTGAAGATACTGCTGCTAATTATGTTGCTCTGTATCTCCGAGTGTGGTTGGAGAAATAAATCAATGTAGGACTATTGGTCCTTATTGTGCTTTCTATTGTAGTAAATCATATTTTGCTGTAGACAATGTTTGTGAGGCATGAATATTAATATAAAATTTGTTTTCTATTTAGATAAATTATTCCCATATCTCCACTGAAATTCTCCAGATATTTTACGGGATATACAACTAAAAAATAAGGCTCTATTTTCTCTTTTTTAGAAAGCTGAATTGAGATTGGTTTTATGCACACACACATACACACACAGAGTTCCATTTAGAGTATAGATCAAGCATATCAAATAGACTTCAACACGCTTCTTAAGCCAATTGATTGTATTGACTGACTCAAAGATTGTAAAGCCATCTTCAAGCTCATTAGGAAAGAGCACCAAGATCATTTTTGCCTGTTACACATGCAACAGCATAGAGTGGCATGCCTTGCATATGTTATCTCTTGTTGTTCTTGTAGGATCCACTGTTTCCATCCCTTGTGCAATATCAGACAAGTGCTTTGAATGAAGGGCTAAGTGAACATATGAAGACATCCAGGACCTCTCAAAAACACACATTATGTTAAAGCTACAGAAAACAATTATATGGTGACATACTTGCTACTGACACTTGCTACAGAGAAGAAAGGGAACAACAATGTGGTCTGAAGGAGTTAGAAAATGTTCCCAGAAGAACAGAGAAGAATCACAGAATAATTAAGCAGAGAGTTTAAAGAAGGGGATAGAGGAAAATAAGTAAGAAATGATACAAAAAAATGAACCTTGTGTATTTGAGGTAAAGAAAAGATCTAAGATGAAATATAACATATAATAGGGGGACTACTGGGAAAGAAAGTTTTTTTTTTTTTTTTTTTTTTGTGTGTGTGTGTGTGTGCGCACATGTGCCCGCCTGTGTGGTGTATTTGGTCAGGCAGAGGAGCATATTATAGTGGGCTACCAAGACAAAACGGGGATTTAGTCCTGCTGGAGAAGAAAGTAATTTTGTATTTTAATAGAAAAGTATAATCTTGAAAGTGGCATTTTTTTTTAGGTGGACACAATATCTTTATTTTACATTTATGTGATACTGAGGATCAAACCCAGTGCCTCCTGCATGCTAGGTGAGCGCTTTACCACTGAGCCACAACCCCAGTCCCAAAAGTGGTATTCTTGAAGAATTGGTCTGGCATTAATGTAGAGACAGGTTGAATGGATACAGAAAATAACTTAAGACCAGAAATTCAAAAGGGAGTTTTGGGAATCAGCTCTGGGGAGCTGAACACCCTTCAATTAGGAGTGGAGAAGAGAAGGAAAGTGTGTAAAATATTTTGAAGATTTTAAAATTATATTTCTATTAGCTTGACATAGAGATAGAACAAGAATATAGAAACAGTTTTATTCAAGTTTCTAAGTAATTATTAAATTATTAAGTAATTTTAAGTCCCAAAGCACACTGTTGGAGACCCTGGAAGACTGGTATAATAGAGACTATGACTTGGTTGTCCTTGAATGTCAGAGGGAATTGGCAAATATGGAAAGCAAAGACCCCAAACTTCCCTTGTTATTCTGCATTATAGGACACCAGTTGTTATGTCAGTTGAAGGAAAGGAGAGCAGAAAGGCCAGAGAAGACATTGCAATATGAAGCCTTAATCTGTGTGAAGATATGTGTTTGAATCAGGTGTGACATAGTTCCTGTAGATACTGTGAGATGATAAAACTTCTAAGATTTTCTGAGTCAGATAAGCCACTGTATTCTTTGCTGTGACCCGAACCATGAAAGTCTAAAATTAATGCATGAAAATTCTTAATTAATGTTAGGATTTAAATTATCTGGATGATCACTAAGAAGAGGATTCCAAATTAAGTAAGAAGAAAGAAACTTCACAAGAAGAGTGAGACTGAGAACAAATTTATAGGAGGTTATTTACATATGAATAGGATACCAGCACATTTTTTTTACTTAATTTATAATTACACTGAATACGTTGATGCTGCTAGATTTGTGAAGGGGTGCAGCTGTCTGGGGCCAATCCTGCCCTTCTTCTGTTAGACAGGGTTCTTTTTCAAGGCAAATATCAAAAAGAAAAAATAAAACAATAAAATATGATGCATAAAGAATCCTCCTCCCTCGATAAGCAAATTGTATAAAATGGTCACAAGACTACAGGAAATGAAGGTGTTTATCATGAAAATATACTCTCAGAAACTGTCCTCTCTTGATGCTAATGCATGTGGCCCCTGCTAGTTTAGGAGTAACAACTGTTTGACAACTGAAAGGCAAAAGAAATGTGTATTCTGCCTGCTGGGAGAGAAGGTTGTACTCCCAGTAGCAGTACCAGGATTAAAGCAGACTAATGGCATATTTTATGCGAGCTGCTTTCATGCTTTGTGCCTCTAGAGTATTCCATGGAACTAGAAACACCCATTTCATAGTGAGATCCAACCAGGCTAAGCAGACGAAAATGTCTCAGAGTGAAAATGAAATTACCATTATGAAAACAAGTTGCTTATCTTCTGCCAGGGTCTGTGCCAATCTCCAAGTAGATGCCCAGGAAATAGCTTGCTGAATAAATAAATGAAACTGGTGTGTGGGATTGCATAACCATCCTTGCCCAAAATCACCAGGTAGGGTTTATTTAATGTGCAACCATACCAGGAGTGTACAAGTTTTTGGAGCAGTAAATCTCTCACTAAAGGATAAAATATGGCAAAGACAGTAAAGCCATGAGAAGTAAAGCACTCTCAATTACAGAATTGAGAAAAATAATTTTTTGAGAAGCTAGCAGGATTTAGAGGTTTTTTTTTTTTTTTTTTTTTTTTGTTTGTTTGTTTTTTTTAAGTTTTAGGTGGTTGGTGGAGGATTGGCTGGTAGCAGATGGGGAGGGAATATCCTGTAGGAGGAAGGATGGGACTTCTGAGAAGGACGAGTCATTGTGGTAGGGAGTTACTCATGGAGGTGGGAAAGTCTCCCATGCTGATTTAATATTTCTTTTCTTTCTTTCTTTCTTTTATTTTTTTTAAACCAGATCCAGGGCTGCCCTGTTTGTGGAGAGGATGATTGAAGGGTACCAGTCTATCTTTTTCATTCTTATTTTTTTCCTATGTATAAGAGAGATGTATTTGGGCAGGATAGTAAAACGTAGTACCTTCATAGCTATTTCAGATTTTTTCCTACCACCAAATGATGCTAAGAATAAAGAGGAATTGGAGACAATTGTTTTCAGAAATGAAAATACAATGCAAAATTGCACTCAAGGTAACAAATGGTTCCTTTCCTACCCTTTGGAAAAGCCAGTGTTGCTTATGGTACTTTTTGGCTCTGAAGAAGGGAATTTCTCACTGTAAGTTTCAGACAACTGAGCTTTGAGTCCCTGAAATATCAGTCCTTCCAAAAACAGCAACAGCTAAGCTGAAATCACCATGTATGAATTCCAATCTACTGAAACTATAACTCGTAGCTATCTAAGCTCTTTGCCATGGTTAGACTTCTCTGCCATGATCACTTCTCATCAAACAGGTTTTTTTCAGTGAGGATCACTATTGTCACATCTTCAAACCCTTCACCAGACTGCAACCAAATGGAGCTGAGGGCCAGAAGAAGATGCTATCCCTGGTAATCTTGGATTTCCCCCATTTTTCTGAAATGTGTGGTCAGACCATCCTCCAGAAATTTTCTCTTCTGGCTCAAGTATTTGTTGTTGTTAAAATAGATGGATTTTAACAATGTGTGTTCTGGTAAAGTATGTACTTGTATAGAAAATTATATTAGGTGTACTGTCAGTCAATGGAATGAAGCTCATTCTAAAAGCACTTTCTCACAAGAAACACACTGAAATTTCTCAGAAACTAAAATTAGAATAAAGCGTTAACATTAAAATTAAATAAAATGTTCAGTTACACCAGACTCTCCTTCTTTTTGTCTGTTTTTTTTTTCAATATCATGAAAAAAAAAGGGGGATGCAAGGAGATGGAAGCAAAAGTATAAAAAATAAGCACAAATTGGTTGGGAATAATTTTATTATCTTTGTTAATTGCTACTTAACACAGACTTCTTAAATTTGTTCGCAGTCAGTCATTTAAAATACACATGAGTGATCCGACACCATGGACTGATTGAGGCTTCCTTTTAGGATTGAACATGTTTTTCTGACAAGCTAACAATAAAACCTTCTGTTCGGTGTTCCAAATATATAAAATGACACACGTTCAAAAAGTTTTCCATTATGTCCCACTAATTTATGATACATATAATAACCAAGTGGCTTTGTTAACATTTTCAACATCCACATCTTCCTCAATCTTTGTGAAGCCATTTAGAGATAAACAAATTAAAAGACAGAGCCTAAAGTACTAAGGTGAATACTGGATTTCGATCTTAATGCATGGCCCTCCAGTCACATATGCAAAGCTGCCAACACACCCCAAGCTCCTCTATCGTGCTTGATGGTTTATTTTTTACTGACCTAAATTATGGAGCTGATGCAATTTCGTTTTTCTCATAAAGTAAGGTTGGCTGCAGCTTCAGCAAAATTCTTGCTATTCTGCTAGTGAGACAAATCAATACATTTCTCATGCTTTGTTGTATCCTCAAGGAAAAAAAAAATCCATGGCAACTGGAGGCTATAGGAAAATGTTAATCACCTGTGCTGCTCTTGGACTAGGAAAAACCTCGTGCTGGGATATTGGAGAAGGAGCTGCAGTGGAGAGGAAAAAAAAAAAAAAAAAAAAAAAAGCCATACTATTGGCTTTTGCGGCTCCATTAGTCCTGGTACAGATTTTGTTTTAACCACTGGTAACTGTTCTTGTTTACCTCTCTGCTATCTGTAAATGGTATGTTTCTGATAAGAGGATTTCAATTTGCCAGTGAAGTGTATAGGTGTAGCTTCACTGCTGATGGAGGACAGCAGCAACAAATGGCATTTAGCGGCTTATTTAAAAGCCATTAGCTGTGTAAATGGAATTAAAGGCCAGTTAGGGCTTGGTGCATGGTTACTATTTTTTTCTTAGCATGCACAGAGAATGGAAATTTACTTAAAAGTCACCTTTTTTTTAATGCATCTGGGAGGCTGCATAAGATGGATGAGAGCTTGTTAATATTTGCATTCATTGACATGTGGTAGTATTAGTTATCCAAAGTTTAAAAAGGAAAGAGCTGCTTATTGTGATGAGTTAACATGTGCTCATTTGAAATAATGGCTTAATTGGGTTTTATTATATTCCACGCAATGTTTCAATTCTTGAGTTGAGGCATCAAATTCTTGAAACAATCATGTGAGGGGGAATGGTTAATGATCTTCATTCCATAGATGAGAAGACTGAAGTACTGTCTGGTGCTATCATGAATGTTTGTTGCCCCCCACACACACAAAAAAAAAATATTCTGTTTGTTGAAACCTAATCACCAAGATAATTATTGAACTCAGACACTGGATTCAGAACCTGTATTCTTCAATAACTGATCAATGGCTGTGAGCAATCTCTAACTAGGCCACAAAAGGTCACTATATTCTTGTCTTTTAAGGCTTCTTTAAAGGCTTGAATAATGCAGAAGGCTTCATCAGGCTAAACAAATTAGATTTGCCCCTTCCTTCAAGCGTGTATTCTATAGCTGGTCCTATTCCTCTAAGGGGAATTATAAAAGATTATTAACCAATCTTTCCATAGGATTTACCTCAGATATATATGGAGACATATAGGTGGAGAAATATACAGATGTATGTGAATATACATAGTGATAAGCAGCTAGAGATATAATCAGAGGGTATAGGAAAACAACTTACCTCTTTTTAGCACTTCTCAATAGCAGGCAATATTCCAGAACCTTCATATACCTTCATCATACTCCTACTAATTACTTGCTATGGATTCTTTACTCTCATCTTAAACATGGGAAAACTGAGGTTCAGAGTACTTTTGTGAAATGCCTGGGGTTCCAAAGTAGTGAAATTGGTCTTCAAACATGAGAGTCTAGCTCCATAACCCAATCATCTAACGACTACAATTTCTGTTTTCCTATAACATTTTTTTTCTTTTTGTGGTGCTGAGGATTCAAACCAGGGCCTTGTGCATGCGAGGCAAGCACTCTACAAACCGAGCTATATCCCCAGCCCTCCTATAATATTTCAAAGTAATGATTGTTCAGGAAGCAAAAGCAAAACCTATAAGATTCCTGCAGTTCAGTTTCTCCAACCTGTTACTCATCTTTTCTTACAATCATGAGCTTTAATATTCACTGTGACCATGTTTGTAAATTTTTACTAACACAATAATAAAGCTTATTGCAAAAGAACAGCTATTCTTCTATATAGAATTTCCTGTCTTGCAGAGACATGCAGACACATATAAAATAAGATTGGACTGCCTTTGGGGTCTGTTCTAACAGATCAATATAAAGATCAATGAAGAAGAAAATATCTTGGCTGATAACTATAATGGTTACTGTGCATCATTTTTTTAAACAAGGAGAAGGGAACTTCTGCTATTGCATCTGACATTTTAATTTAGCCTCTTTCAGTAACAGTATTTGAAAACAAGTATTATTTTTTCCATTAGCTACATTTTACTCCAGCTTCAGTACCACGCTTTTAATCATTCCTTCTGACTTCTTCTACAAGCTCAAGTGATTTTTGCTCTCCTGTCACTACTCACAGGAATCCTGCACTTTGGGGTCAATACAGGAGGGATTTCATCACATCCTGAAATGGATTGGCCTGTGGGCTCTGCTGACAGCCAAGATTTATTACTTGGTGAGTGTAATTCTTTTAGTGGTGAGTATTACAATAGCCACATTTTCTGAATAAAAAAAAAATGAGGATGCATCATCTGGCATATGTTCTGACAATAAGATGGAATATATAATATCAGTTCTGTCAATAAAATTTATGGTGCATTATCAGCCTCCGTGTGGGGGCAGTGTGGGCAGTTAGAAATAAAAAAGACAAATCTTGATTTCCTTAGTTGGTCTCTATGATGGGAAAGGAGAATAAGAGGGAAGAAATGACTCTGTTTTGTTTTTTTTTAATTGTATGCCATAGAAGTCCTTTGTTTCCTTCCCTCATCTCCTGCCCTCATCTTCCTTTTCTTTTTCCCACACTTATTGAACATGTTTTTTGAGGTATAAACTTTATTAAGCACTTGTGGGATGCAGAAGACTATTGCAGTACATTTGCCTACTTGAATTTTATATGGTAGAAGGAACTAGAGCAGTGTTCCAGAGGTAGAACAGCACTTGAGAAAGTTAGAGCAAACTGGCTTACATATTAAAGGAGGAAAAGATTTCAGGTTCTGATAAATTCAGTTTTTAATTAATTACTTGATTCCATTTTTAATGAATTACAACAATCTGTAATGTCCCGAAAAATAGAAATTACAGAGGAAGAAATGTTTGTTTTCTTCAGTTTGGCCAGATTGATATTTGCATGCCCCTGATCTTGCAAGAGAATTTTAAGCCCAAAACAAAGCAGACAATACAAACGAGGAAAGAGAAAAACTTTTAGTTGCACTTTTTTTTTTATTATTCTGTATTGCCTTTATTCCCAGAAAGGCTTCCTCTACCCAGACACATCTCTAGGTGTAAACCTTAACAGTTTTAATAAGTCTACCAGAAAGAGGGATTTTTCTGACTCATAATTCTAAAAAAAAGCTCCATGCTGTATGTTAATTGGCCTGGCTATGACACATGCTCAGTCACCATAGGGGTGTGTGTATGTGTGTGTGTGAAGTTTTGGGTGACCAGATCTGAGGGGATCTTCTGTCACTCCTGAAACTAGGAGGAAGGATCCTCCCTAATAGAACAAAACACATTATGGGTGAGAAATACTGTTTACCCAAAGGAAAACTAGATGCTATTGCTGGTTAAAGATGGGATGGCTACTCATCAGACAAAAATAACAGCACCATTCTTGAAGTCTTTACAGAAAAATGTTTTAGACTGAACAGCTTTTCTAAAAGCAATGGTGCAAGAACACACAGAGATGCAACCCAGGAAAGAAGCACAAAAGGGAGGGCAAGGAACCTTGGACAAAACAGGGTCTTCTCCAAGACCATATGGAGCGCAAACCCATCCAGTCAGAATGACTCTTGTATTTAATGAACTTTTGATGATTTTGTTACAGTGAAGATTTCAAGTTCAGGTTGATTCCGCTTTTAATTATAACAATCTGTAATATCATGAAAAAAAGAAATTGCTGTCTTCAATTGGGCCAGGACAACATGTGCCTGTTTCTGATCTTGCAGGAGAATTTCAAACCAAAAACAAAACTGAGAATACAAATAAGGATATAGAAAGTCTTTACTGTCTATTCTCTTGGATTTTGAAATAAGGAAAGCAAGAACAAATAAGGTATAATGGAAAGAATCCTGAAGTTGAAATTAGAAAACTTGATTGGAAAACTGGTAATGATACAAATTAGGTAGGCACAGGATATTAGGAGATATATTTCATCTCTCTAAGATTCAGTGTTTACATCTTAAAAAATGGAAATATGTATAAAATACAACATATATAGGTATAATTTTTAGGATTAAAAATTTTATATTTAACAAATCAGAACAAAACATAGAAGACTTTGGTATAACGTTAAAGGTGCAACATACATGTGATTAAAATATCAAATGGAGAAGTAGTCGAGAGGGTGCAAAAAAATATTTGAAAGAATGATGACTTTTGGAATCACTTTCCACAAGTGATGACAAATCACACATCAAGGAAAGCTCAAAGAACACTAAGCTGTTTAGATAACAATAGCAACAAAAAACCCAAGCATACCACGTTCAAACTGCAAAAACAAAAAAACAAAGATAAAATAGAAAAGAAGGGAGATGAAACAAATACCTTACGTTAGGAAGAATGAGGATAATAATTACAGCATATTTCTCCTAACAAAACCAAGCAAATGAACAAATAAAACCAGTGAGAAGAATGGAGTAAATATTAACAACAGTGAAAGAAAAAAGAAAGAAAACCCACCACCCTAGAATCATACATTGAGTAAAATGGTTTCTCAGAAATGAAGGAAAAAAGACTTTCGCAGAGAAACAAAAGTGAGCAAATTCATTAGCAGCAAGTTGCTACTGGAAGTGTTATTTAACCAAGTTTCTCAGGCAGAAAAAAATGATATAAATTATAATGTGTGTTTACCTTAAGAATGGAAGAGCATCAGAGAAGGAAAGAATGAAGGTAAGCAAAATATAATTTTCTTGTACTAATTGATCCAAAGGAAAACTTTTTGCTTGAAAGAAAAACAGTAATAATGTATTGGATAATTATAACATGCGGACAAGCAAAATGAATGACAGAAATGTAACAATGGCTGTAATATAGGATTGAGCATACTCTTTAATAGGGTACCTGCACTCTGCATAGGCCTTAGATGTGCTGAACTTCCATTAAAAATGTGTTATTATGGGGCTGGGGATGTGGCTTAAGTGGTAACGCACTCGCCTAGCATGCACGGGGCACTGGGTTTGATCCTCAGCACCACATAAAAATAAAAATAAAGATGTTGTGTTCACCGAAAACTAAAAAATAAATATTAAAAAATTATCTCTCTCTCTCTTAAAAAAATGTGTTATTTTCACAGGATAGGAAAGTTAGCCATGATTGATCCTCTGGTGTTTCATGAGGTCAAAATAATTAACCCATACTTAGACATTTCAACAATTATTTTATGGTATCGCTTGTGGTGTTTAGATGATAGGAACCATGCTGATAATTTTCTAGTGTGCTGTTCCATAGATGAGAGAGTCAGTTAAGGACACAAGTTTTGGGATCCAACAGAAATGAATCCAAATTCCAGTCCTAGTGTTGCTTGAACAAGAAAAATATGTGACCTCAAAAAAGCTCTAAGATATCATTACTGCTGTCCATACTTATCTGAAGAGGAAATGAAGACACAGAGCTTAGTGGGGTAACACATAGGCAGCTATGGATTGAGCTAGACTTTTAATCTAGGCACTGTGGCACCAAATGTTACTGTTTAACCATTCCATACACAGTCTCTCAAGTTATTTAATCTCTTTCTGAGTTTCCTCATTTATAAATACTAATACTAATAGTATAATATCTGTATAGACTGTGGCTTGGAAAATTAAATTAAGGTCCTAGTCATGCCTGAAATGTTGGTCCCAAAGAAAGGACACTTTACTCATTATTTTCCTTTCTGATTATGTGATTTTATCTTTTACCTACCTCATAATGCAGATTCCAACCTTAACCTTGGTTTTTACTGAATAAAACAAACACGTCTTTCTTTTGATACTATTTAAGATTTCAACTTGTGCTAAACATTTTTAAGTTTATATACTTCTCTATTGTCTTTTTAGGTTCTTGAGAAGTGTTTTAGTCAGCTTTTTCTTCACTGAAAAAGACCAAAAGATGTGACAAGAAAAATTTTAGAGGAATGAAAGTTTATTTGGGGCTCATAGTTTCAGAGGTCTCTGATTCCATTGCTCTGGGCCCAAAATGAGACAGAACTTTATGCGGAAAAGGAAAGCAACTCAGGGTGGTGCCACAAAAAAGCAGAAAGATTCTCTCACCAAGGACAAAATATATATCCCCCAGGTATACCCCAATAACCCACCTCCTCCAGCTACATCCTACTTGCTTATAGTTATCACCTATAAATATAATTTCTATTAGAGCATTAATGCACTGATTAGATGAAAACTCTCATAGTTCAAACATTTCACCTTTAAACTTTCTTGCATTTTCTCACGAATGAACTTTTGGGGGACATCTCATATATAAACCATAATAAAAAGGTATTCTTAATGTTTTCCTCCCACCTTTACTCTTTTCATATTTAAAAATAATATTTCCATAGCATTCCAAAAGTAGAATTTACATCATTTAAAAATATCATCTGTATAAAGTGGAAGACGTCCATAGAGGGATGTCCCAAACCCTTTCTTTCACAAAATGCATTTCAGTTGATTCAGAAAAATATTTAGGTAAGGCTTAAGTTTATATAGGTGTTGAGAGACATTAACTTATCAAATCTTTCTTTCTTGGAGTGTGTGTGTGTGTGTGTGTGTGTGTGTTTGTGTGTATGCTTAATTTGCATTTATTCACATATAGATGTTAAGGTACACTAAACAAAATATTTCTTTTTAATTAACATGGCATAATGCCTTTCAGAGTGTAATCTCAAATTTAATTATTCATTAAAATTTTCTTCTTAATTTTCATAATAATATCCTCACAATAATAAATACTTGGATGCAATCTCTTCCATACCACTGCTGGCTAATGTGTTATTGATCTATAGAATCTATGTAGTAAAGTCCTTCCTTTTTCCAGCTATAACCATTCAACTTAATTTTCATAAAAGTCAGAATACACTGTTCATCTGAGAAAACAGAATAAATCCATCTGTACTGAATCCTGCTATTAACTAATATTTGAGACTAACACTGAAAAAAAAATTTAGTTTCTGCTTCTTTGCAAAGCTTTACAAATGAAATAGATTTGAATTGAATACATTATTTAGTTACTACTAATTTTTACATTAAGGTGATTGTGTATTAATTTGTAGGCTCATGGTACCCCAAAGTATTGTAGGCATGGTCAATCATTTATTAAAAAACAAAACAAAACAAAATATTCATTTGGTATATAAACACATTTTACTAAGCTTTGTGTCACTGTGACTAAAAGACCTGATAAGAACAACTTAGAGTTAGAAAAGCTGATTTTGGTCATGGTTTCAGAGGTTCAGTCCATGGTTGGTCAACTCCAGAGCTCTAGGCCTGAGATGAGACAGAACATCATGGTGGCTAGGCGTGGCAGAGGAAAACAGGTCAGGACATGGAAATCAGGAAGCAGAGAGAGCTCTTCTCACCAGAGATAAAATGTAAACCCCAAAGGGATGCCCCAAGTGATGTACTAGGGATAATAGATTGAGATAACATAAAAAAAATAGTCAAAGCTTACCTGTCTGGAGGTACCACCCATTTAATCCATCAGTGAATTAATCCACTGATTAGGTCACAGCTTTCATAATCTAATCATTTCACCCCTGAATATTCTATATTTGCTCACACATGAGCTTTGAGGGGACACCTGATATCCAAACTATAATAAAGCACAAGTAGCCATTCCATATATATTCACAACAATATAATGGTACAAGGAAAGCCTTTACCCTACCCTTTCAAGCATTCATCTCAAGGAAAGTGAGGGATTTTAAATAAGCCAGTGAGGGTCGAAGTTCTGCTTTTCCATGTATTTGCTGTGTGATCTTGAGCAAGTTTGGTTTCACTGAGGTTCTTTTCTTTAATAGCATAGAAAAAGAGAGAGAGAGAGAGAGAGAGAGAGAGAGAGAGAGAGAGAGAGAGAGATCGAGCAGGCAGTTGTAATTAAGATCAGATATAGTAATGAAGCCATAATGTTTTACATAGGCTGACTACATGCTATGTTGAATAAGTTAGCTTAATTCTTACATACCATTTTGGGGTGAAAAATTAGTCAGAGAATTTAAAATTATCTGGTAATAAGTAGCAGGGTTGGGATCCAAACTCACGTAGTCAGGCTCCTGCAAATCTGTGATTACTTTGCACCAAAGTGTGGTTTTGCACCACAGAACAAGATGAAGATACCCACAATAATGATGCTGACAGAAAAGGAATAAGACCAAGAAAAAATAAAAATAAAAATGAGAATATATTCTTCCCTTTAAAGAACTTTGAAGGCCCTTCTTGAGAAATGCCTCAATCTTCTTACAATAAATTGTAGTTGCAATTGCTATGTGACAATAATAGTAAATTTGCAACACATGTGCAACAGATAATTAGTTGCACTTAGAGAATAATAGAACAGTATTTTCAGTTTAAATCATCACATTTATTGGTGAGAAGAGAAATAGGATATGATCACAGTTTGGGATAACATAAAAAATAGCTATGTAATTGGCTATAATATTCTCCTGAGTTGCCAAACTTTTACCATTAATCTAACAAGGTATTATCAATAGGCTTCCAATTTCCCTCCTCCAAGTTTTATTTCTAAAGTAATCACAGTTAAATTTTTCATATGTGACTACTTAGATCTATAAGAACCAAAGAGGATGAGGATATCTACCTCAAACTCAATATGTTGAGCAAAATCCTCATGATATTTTAATATTTCCTAACTGAAATCCTAAAATGGGGTTCCTAAACTTAGATGAGTAGAATTACTGGCAAATTTTTAAAAATTGTGAAGGCCTTTGTTTCTACCTAGTTATTTTGTTTTAGTAGACATGAATGTGACCCATCTAGAGATCTATTGTTTAAGAAGTTCTTTCAGATAATTTTGAAAATTGTGTAGGTTTGGTACTCATTATTCACAAAACTGGAGAGGTTCATGTGTCTATTTTAATTTGAATCACAACTTACAACACTAAAAGAAGCCAATGGAGGTCTAAACAGGACTTAACAAAGAGATAATGAGTAACATTATATTCTCGCAATCATACCACAAGATCACAAGGGGAGTTTTTGAAAATCATGATGCCTAGATTCACATTCAATGATTTTTGATATTTTGATATATTTGATTTAGGGTACAACCTGGGCCTCAGCAATTGTAAGAGCTCCTGTGGTTCTAAGTTGCAGCAAACGTTGAAAATCACTGTCTGATTGACTTTGTTTTATATATAGTAAAACTGAAATAATTTTCAAATTCTTAGGAAAATATCATTGTAGATCCATGAAGATACAAAAACTAGTTTTAATTTATAAACCTTTTGTTTATTTATAAAAATAAAGAAAAATTTTGACAAAACCATGAATATTTATAAGGCCCAATGTAATGTTTTAATGCATGTATGTATTATGGAATGAACAACTAAGGCTATATTACATATCTATCACCTCACTTATTATTTCCTTGTGGTTACAATGTTTAAAATTCCAAAGTTAGTCACTGTGAGGTGCAATAGATCTATAGAACTTATTCCTTCTGAGTGACTGAAGCTGTGTACCATTCGGTTAGTTTCTGTCGTTTCCCCATCTACTGCCCTCCCCAGCATCTCATCACCATACTTTTACTCCCATTTACCTGTTTTAGATTTCAAACTTAGGTAAGATAGTGAAATGTTTATATTTCAGTGACTGGTTTATTTCACTTAGCATAATGTCCCCTAGATTAATTTGTATTGTGATGAATGGCAGGATGTTCTGCTTTTAAAGGTCACATTGTACATACCCCATATTTTCATAATCTATTCCTTCATTAATGGAGCTTAAGTTGTTTCCATATTTTGGCTGTTGTGAATGATGTTGAAATGAAAATGGGAATCCAGATATCTCTTTGATATCTCAGTTCCTTTGGATACATATCCAGAGGTGGAATTCCTGGGTCACATGGTAATTCTATTTCTAGTTTTCTGAGTAACTCCTTACTGTTTTCCCAAGTGGTGCTATTTCTTTACATTCTTACCAGGCGTGTAAAAGTGTTCCCTTTTATCCACATCCTCACAAATAGTTGGTATTATTATTAATCTCTTTTTATGTTGCTATAATGAAAAGCCTGAGACCAAGTAACTTAGAATTTAAGACATATATTTAGTTCACAGGTACAAAGGTATGGCACCAGCACTGACACAGCTCTGGAGAGAGGCCAGGATCCCAGGAAAACTACATTAATGGCTTCCAATGACAGGGCCCCCGTGAGTTAAGGACTTACCACTAGGCTCTACCTCTTAGAGGATGTACCACCTCTTAGCATTGCCATAATGAGGACCAAGCTATCAGCACATAAAATCTTGGAGGACACACTTAAACCATATCTTACTATAGCAAAATCTTTCATCTTTATGATAACAGCCATCCTAACAGGTGATATCTCATTGTTGTTTTGGTCTTCATTTTTATTTTTCTGATTGGTGATGTTGAGAAGTTTTCCATATTACAGAAAGCAATAATTATAGAAGATGCTCAATGTCATATGTTATTAGGGAGTTGAGAATTAAAACAACAAACACAGCTATTGGAATATATTAAAACACAGCTATTGGAATAGCCTGCATTCAACCCTAACACAACATAGACTGGCCAGTTGTGGAGCCACAGAAATTCTCATTTGTTGCTGGGGGAATTGATGAATAATTGTACAGCTACTTTGGAGGACAGTTTAGAAGTTTCTTACAAGACTAAACATATTTTTATCATGAGATCCTTCAATCACAATCCTGGGTATTTACCAAAGGAGTTGAAAACATCCATACCAAAAATTGCATATAGATTTTTGTAGCAGCTTTATTCACAATTTCCAAAACTTGCAAGAAAACAGAACATCTTTAATAAATAAATGGATAGGTTGTAGTATATTTAGACACTGGAATATGGGTTAAAAAGCAATGTTATCAGTGTTATCAATCCATGAAAAGACATGGTAGAAACTTAAGTGCACATTATTAAGTAAAAAAAAAGCTAATTTGAGAAGGCTACATTATATGATTGTAAGTATATGACATTCTATAAAAGCTAAAAACCATAGAGTTAGTAAAAAAATCAATAGTCACCAGTGGTTCGGAGGGAGGAAGGGATGAATGGATGAATAAGCAAGACACAGGATTTTTAGGGTAGTAAAACTATTCTGTATGATACAAAAATGGTGGATACATGTCATTTGTATCTGTATGATACAAAAATGGTGGATACATTGCCAGAACCCACAGAAAGTAATACATCAAGAGTGAAACCTGTTGGTGCGGTGGCAACACCTGTAATCCCAGAGGCTCAGGACACTGAGGCAGGAGGATCGTGAGTTCAAAACCAGCCTCAGCAAAAGCAAGGAGCTGAACAATGCAGGGAGACCTTGTCTCTAAATAAGCCTGGGGATGTGGCTAAGTGGTCGAGTGCCCCTGAGTTTAATCCCTGTTATCTCCCTCCCCTGCAAAAAAATAAATAAATAAGTAAAAAGAGTAACTCTGAAGTAAGCTATGGACTTGGGTGATAATGATATGTTGCTGTTTAGATTCATCAATTGTGACAAATGTACCACTATTGTTCATAGGCTGACAATGGGGGAGGTTGTGCATGGGCCATGGAAGCAGGTGCATGGAAGAAGCTCTGTACTTTATGCTTTGTTTTCCTGTGAATCTAGAACTTGTCTAAAAATAAAGTTTATTAAAAATTATATGGATTGTTTACATTTTATTGCAATTTTTTGGTCAGTTGTATGCATCACATTTTACTCATGAGTATTATGTTTAACCATCGCTTTCCCCCTAAATGTCAGAAAGAAATACAAATATAGAACCAGAAGATGAGCCACAGAAACTGCAAGAATATGAAATCAACGCATTTTTGGAGAAAATTGAAAAATGCCAGAAAAAGGTAAGCAAACTACAAATCATAATAGAATACAACCAAAATTGGTTACCATTAGAATAGGATGCAAATTTAGTTTACTTCCTTGACAAAAAATGACAAAAAATTTCATACTTTAAAAATACTTAGCCAGCCACAGAGTGGTGCACAACTGTAATCCCAGCAATTTGAGAGGCTGAGACAGGAGGATAGCAAGTTCAAAGCCAATCCAGGCAACTTAGTGAGACCCTGTCTCAAAATAAAATTTAAAAAGAAATCGTGAATGGGGCTCAGTGGTAAAGTATACCTGGGTTCAATTACCAGCACTGAAAAAGAAAACAAAATAAAACTGGAATAAGAGAAAAAAGAAGAATTTAGTAAATTGAATGCACTTTGGATGTATTTTTCTGTTGCTCCAAGTATTTGGTTTTATATTTGAATATTATTCAATATTGTCATCTTACTGAAAATTTAACCACCCCAAGCACAAATTTAAGCTTCTCAAAGAAATTACAGATTTGAATGATTTTTGAAACTCTGTCAATATTAGATATAGTAAAATTAATCACTATATTCAGGTTGTTTTATTGAACTACAAACTATTCTGTATTTTGTGCATATTGCAAACTTCAGGAAGGTTTAAAAAGAAACTGAAAAATGAGAATTAATACTAAACTAGCAGCACATCAAATATGTTCAGTATATATAAATAAACTGAAATTTACACCAATAATAATGCTAATTGTTCACATGAAAGTTTAATTCAGAAAACCTGCAAACAAATGCTGAAAGAATAGAGTGCACAAATATAAGAAAATAATGATAAACTGTATTGAATTTATGTGAAATTTCATGATCAGCTTCCTTATGATCCAGAAATAAGTTTTAAAATCTACCATTTTTCCACATTCAATATATAAATATAGTATAATGATCAAAGTGTATATACTAAAAGCACATCCAGGCCTTTTAGCATTCTTGATGTTCATCACAATTATTTGAACTAGATTTGCTGCATAATATAGCCCTCCTGATTCATACTGACTGATGCATTTAGGAAGAGTAGGAGTTTGATTGATGAGGTATCAATGAATGTGGAAATTAGACGTTAAATTTTTTTTTTCTAAAAGTAAACATGCAGCAGGTACCCTGGCACACACCTATAATCCCAGTGACTCAGCAGACTGAGGCTGGAGGATCCTGAATTCAAAGTCAGCATCAGCAGCTTAGTGAGGTCCTAAACTACTCAGTGAGACCCTGTCTCTAAATAAAATATCAAAAAGGGCTGGGGTTGTGTCTCAGTGGTTAAGTGACCCTGGGTTCACTCTTTGGTAATAAATAAATGCAAACATGCTTCCTTTATAATAAGACATTTGCTTCCAGGAAAAGCAATTATTGCGCACATTTTCAAGTACTCATGTAATTTGAGAGTGTATTTATTTTTGCTAATGTTAGTTATCAGTTGTTACAACCATGTTACCTTGGGTAAAGTATGGTGACACCAGAGCATATTTAGAGAGAGAAACTGAACAGAGTTATATAGTCTATTATGTTCACAGCATTTACCATGCAGGGCCACTTGGTAAACACCAGGGCCATGCATGAGGCAGAGGAGGGAAAGAGTGGTCTGGGCCTTGAGTGTGGTTTCTACGGGGAGGATAGACCAAAGCAGAGCAAGCAGACTCAGGATTACTTAATGTGAATAATTTCAGTGAGCCCTGGGCACAAGGGCTATCCTGGTAATTTGATATCCAATCCTGGGCTGAGGAGTGTGACAGCCCCATTCCAGAGGTGGTGGTAGGGGGGTAGACTTAACTGACTGCTCAAGAAAGGGAATTAACTGACTCTAGCCAGAGCCAAAAGTGGATCACAACAGCATTTTAAATACTATAACAATGGAGAATATGAACATCCATATAAAAACTTATTAACAATATCAATTCTACAATGTCAAAAGAAATTCTGTTATATCCACTGACTATTTTGATCAAAAGCAAGATTTTGGAGAAAGTAAGTATCAAACCACATTAATTATTTATTATAGCAATTATTTCCACAAAAGCAGTTCAATTTTCTTTTTTCATTTGGCTGTTAGACAGAAGTTCCTTCCTTTTGGTAGCTATAGTCTGGGATAGGAATTCACCAAGGAGAGGGTAAAAGGAGAAAGATTGAGAATTGAATGCTTAAGGCCAATTAGTCTCATGAGAGTCTGCACCATTGCACCATGGGGCATATAGTACAGATTTCCTTGGTTAAGGGCAGACCTGAGTAACCCCAAGGCAGCTATAGAGAAAAGAGGACAAAGTTAAAAGAGATTTTTCTCATTTATTTGGCCCTAGCTCCATTGTGTCCTCTTTCTGTCCAAGGCTGCCACACCCTGTCCTCCACATCATTCCTATCCCACCCATTCAGAAGGAGGTGTCTCCCTAGAGGCAACTTAATGTTTTGTTGTGGTGGTGGTTAGTAAGGTAGCTAATTCTTTTCCTTATATTATTATTTCATTATTTTCACCAAATTGTTTTACAATAATTATACTCATGTTCGATCCTGATAGGATTCCTTCACCAAGGTTTGAAGTCGGATCATGCCATTGAATTTAAAGCAAAATTATGAAGACTGCCCCAGACTTCCCTATAAGCTGGAGATTAGTGTGTGATTAGAGAAGGTAATTGTAAGAAATAAAATTCTTAACTTAATTGATTACTTGCTCAGGTTGACCTCATTTTTAGCAGAAAGACTATTTTTATCCTTTGTTGTAAAGAGGTTAAACGTTATAAAGAGCTGGATGGGAGATGTATGTACAGTTATTTGCCCAATATATGTTTAATAATTTAATTGCTGGAGTGGAAAATCCAGAAAGAAAAATTTTTAAGACAATCAGATCACATCCATAGGAAATTTGCTACAAAGACAAGCATGCATAACACGTAGGTAATGAACAGATATTGATAAGACTCTTCAATAAGACACAGGTGGCTTATAAATTAGATGTAATTTGCTATCAATTAAAAGATCAAATTAATCAATCTATTAATGAAAATTAAATTAAATAGGTAAACACATATTCCAGTAGTTTTAAACATATGCACAGATACACACACATGTATATAAATGCATATATTCATATATTTAAATATGTATTTGCATATATACACATTTTATATATACATATATGTAGTTGTTCATACAGAATGTAAAAGCTTATACACTTAAAAGCTTTTTAAAATAATTTTCTTTATGGACACAAAGAATGCCGACACCATCTGTTTCATATTGATATGTATTTATATATGAAAGAGATTACAGAGGCAATATTTTCAGGAGGGTTATTGGCTTTTCCAGTATTTAGAATTTTAAAATAATTCAGTAAAACTAGAAGACAATCTTCTTTAAAATGTAATATAATACATATTTATATTCGGGGACAAATGCTATTTTGTTTCATTATCAATTGCTAAGTGAGCATTAGCAAGCTGGGATAATATAATATTAATTCAAACTTAGAATTTAAAGGCTCAGATAGATTTCCTAGATTAAGAACTGAATTTCATTTTATCAGGTTCATTTTATTACTAGGACTTGGTAATTGGAGAAAAATAAAATGTCATATTAGTGTTCTTATTTTTTTATGGTTGTACTTCAATCTTTATTTTAACTTAGAACATTAACATATTTTATCTTCCTATTTGAAGAATACAGTCACACTAGGTTTTATATTTCAGGGATCTTCTAGCTAAGAAACATAATATTAGAAGCATGGATTTATACTCCCTAAATCAGACAATCTTTAAAATTGCACTAGACTCAAATGAGCTATTAAGTAGTAGATTCCAGCCACTCGTCACATTTACCTAATAACAATAGATTTGAAAACATCTTGTAAGATGTTTCTTATATTTCCTGTGTGCTAGACAAAATTACCTTTGTCAACAAGAAAAATATAACAAAGAGTCTAAAAGCAGTGCAGAGCCTTTAACAATACACCCTTTCAGCCTGGCTCCTATTGTCTTCTCTTCCACCACCCATAGTTTCTGCCTTTCATGTTCCTGTTTGCAAAGATGGTGCCTGTTTTTGCTATCCAAGTTCAAAGGAAGATAAAGAGAGGAAGATTGAAGGGGTGGGCCTTGGGAAAGGCTTTCCCAGAGGTCCAATCTAGCCACTGCTATTGGTCTTGCTTCAAACCATACTGGATCTCATAGAAGTCACAAAATGAAAGGTGGATTCTTTGAAATGAAACTAACTTCCTTTTATATGATATACTTTTACCCCAAGTAAAATCAAACCTATCATAGAGCTGAAGAAGGATATAATGGATTTTGAATAGGCAGCTCAGGGTATGTCATACACAGCAATTGGTTGCAAGTATAGAATTCACAGAGTAATATTTTGGGCAAGGACTGATGAGTCTGGGTTTCTTAAAGTGACCTTGATTAGAACTGATGAAGACTGTGTATCTGTGACAGGTGGAGTGACTGAGGAAACAGGGGCTGTATGAGCAGCAAAATGGGGTAGGTATTTAGACAAATTGGCTGGTGTCCTGAATAGGATATACGGAATGAGGATGGGAGTAGAGCTCACTCAGAAACAAATTTCTCACTAGAGAAAGCAATCTGATTTCATATAATTCAGAGTTTAAGGTCAAAACAGAGAGAGAGAGAGGGAAAAAAAAGGTCTCCAAGGTTAGAACACCAAATTGGACGTGTCTCTGTATAGTTAATGATATCCTAGCAAGAGGAATACCTGAAGGGAAGTGAATCTGTCCTTAGTGTTTCCCCAGAACTAATCATTAGCCACCTTTAATGACTGTCATTTGTATGTGTTTGACTCTTTGCTGTCATCCTTGAATGCTTTATCATTGTCCTTTTCTGTTTTTCGACATCCACTTTCAACTCTCTTCACTGGGTCATTTTATTTCAAGTTTTTACATTTCTTTCCTGTCATGGATTTCGGTTCTGACTGCCTGGAATTTTTCTAAAGTCCTCTCTTTTATCACAAATAATATGGCAAGGGTTAAGTAGGTCAAAAACAGCCATTGAAATCTGAGCAATGCAATCTCTAAAAACACTTCTCCTCACCAAAGGAGATAGCAAGTAAGCATATGCAAAGATGCTTCACATAATATCAGAGTAATGTAAATGAGTACAATAGGGAGATACCATTATACATTATTAGAGTGGTCCAAATCCCAAACTCTGCAACACCAAAGCCTGTCCAAGATGTTGAGCACCAGGAATTCCCATTCAATGCTGGTGGGAATGCTGCAAAATGGTGCAGAGACCTTGGAAGAAAGTTCTCAAGTTTCTGATAAAACTAAACATAGATGTATTGTCTAATCCAATAATTGTACTCCTTGATATTTACCCCAGGGATTTGAAAGCTAATCTTCACACAAAGAGCTGCACGTAATGTTTGCAGCAGCTTTATTTATAAGTGCCAAACTTTCAAGCAACCAAGATGCCCTTCAGTAGGTGAATGAATAAATAAACTGGTATATGCAAACAGTGGAATATTATTCAGAAACAAAAAGAAATAAACTATCAAGATATAAAAAGAGTCAGGTATGGTGGTGGCATAGGCCTGTAATCCCAGTAACTGGGTATATTAAGGCAGGGAGATCACAAGTTCAAGGCCAGTTTCAGCAAATTAATGAGGCCCTCAGCAACTTAATAAGACTTTGTCTCAATAACATAAAAAATATAAAGAACTGGGGATGTAGCTCGGTGGTAAAGTGCCCCTGGCCTCAATCTCCAGTACCTCAATAAATGAATAAATAAATAAATACTGAAAAGATATGGTGATAACTTTATGCATATCATTAAGTGAAAGAAGCCATTTTATAAGGCAATTCCTATTATAAGTTATTCTAGAAAAAGCAAAAAGACTATGACTTAGGAAAAAAATCAAAAGTTTCCAAAAGTTGGGAGGGAAGGATGGCTAGGCAGAGCACAGAGTACTTTTAGTATTTATTATTCTGTGTGATACCATCGATAGTGAATACATGTCACTATGTATTTGTCCAAACCCATGGAATGTTTACCACCGAGAGTGACCCCTACTGTAAACTATGAACTTAGGGTGATAATGGTATGTCTGCATAGGTTCATCAATTGAAACAGATTTACCACTGCTTCAGATAATGGGGAGGCTATATATGTGTAGGATCAGGGTTTGTGTTAGTTTTCATCTCTGTGATCAAAATACCTGGCAAGAACAACTTATAGGAAGAAAGGCTTTACTTTGTTTGATAAATTTAGAGGTTTGGTCCATGGGCAGGCTTCAAGGCAGAAACATCATGGCAGAAGGTCGTAGTGAGGAAAGCTGCTAGGCTTATAAGGAGCTGGGAAAGAGAGAGAGAGAAACTGGGGGATTGGGAGTGGAGAGGAAGGGGCCAGGGACAGATAGTTCAAGGCCATATCGCTGAAGACCTCTTTCCTCCCATGCATATGCCCTACCCACCAACAATTGCCACCCAGCAGTAGATTGTTAATCCATCAAATGGATTAAGCCACTAATTGCTGGGAGCCATCAGCCAAGTAGGTATGACAAATTCCTTGCCAGCTTACTCCCATGCTGTCTAGTGGAAGGACTTCTGAAAGGTGACCTTGCTCAAGGACCAGGGCAGGATCCGTGTTTAGGGTGTTCCCCCTTTAGAATAGGGCGGTTTAGCATAATAGGAGATTAGGGTGTTCCCCCTTTAGAATAGGGCGTATCCTGCTGCTGAGTTCCTCTTGAGTTCTTAGGGTCAGACAGTATATTTTGGGAGACAGAAGCCCATGCGGAGTGGATTTGGGCAGAGTAGTGGATTTGGGTAGAGGTGGATTTGGGCAGAGAACGTGGATTCCCCCAGAACGTGTTTGTAGACTGCCAGTGTGAGATCGGGAATAAAGAATTGCTGTTTGAATCTACAAGCTGTGTGGAGACTCGTGATTTGTGCCCAGCCAGAGACTGCGGCAACTAATGAGGTTATGGTCTTCATAATCCAATCTTATCTTCTCTGACCATTGCTGCATTGCCAAGCATATGAGCTTTTGCAGGGGGATATTAAAGATTCAAACTCTAACAGTTTGTATATGAGAAATTTTAATATCTTCTGCTGAATTTCTCTGTGAACTGCTGTAAAAGCATGTGATCAGAATGAAAAAAGTCTATAAAATGAAATTTGGAAAATATATATGAACAACAAAAAGAAAAAAGAAAAGCCATACTATACTCCAACCAACCTGAGATGACCACTATACTTTACCTTTCCATATTAATAAATTTTCATTTTATCTATACACAGCTTATATTGAAATTTGTAAAGATATTCCTAAATGTTTTTTTTTCTCCAAATTATTTGTGAAAGTAAACCAGCTACAATTTGTTATGCCACTTGAAATGTTATAACCTAGTACAATTTTTTTTCGCCTTTGCCCCAGGACATTGATTTGTTGAATAGATTCTAGCCAGCATAAAATCTTAACTGCTTAATTTTTCTTTCAGTGTTGTCCAATAAAATTTTCTACAATTATAGAAATGTTCCATATCTCTGCTAAACATTAAGGTATCTACTTGACCCATGTGACAAATGAATGAGTACTTGAGTACTAGAACAATTTATCTCTTAATTTACCTTCAATTCATTTAAACCCAAATTTAAGTTAAATCTCAGTTTAAATAGTTACCACATGTGATGAACAGTGTAAACCTAGTTGCTTTCCTCATGCTTATTTTTAGCTTATAGTTTTATTCCTGTATTTCCTTATGAACTAGAAAATTTAGGAGTAGTCTAAATGCATGATGCATTCAAACTGAACAAGACTGACTAAAACATCTGCTAGAGATACTGTGTATTTCAGAGTGGGCTCTCTCAGGCACACTTACTGTCTGGTTGTCTCATCATTCATGATGCTAAGATTGAGCCCACAATGAGAATGATGATATTCTCACATGTCCTGTGCAGAGTCACAGTTTCCCTCTTTGAGTTTGGAGAGTAATTTGTGAGGTGGAACTAAACAAATGTCTGGTCCTTGTTCAAAGATGCTCTGATTTTTATTTTTAAACACCAATTATTAACTCTTGTATGTGTCCATTTTTGTTTTGGGTTGCAGAATGATAATCTTCTCGCTCTACCATTGTCTTTATATTATTAGATAGATTGACTTTTTTTTTTCTTTGTAATGAAGAGCTTTTCCTATTGACTGAGGCATTTGTTGATCCCATATTTCCTCTAAAAGTGAAGGTAAATGATCAATTTTTTCCCTTTAGTTGCCAATATTTAAAGTAAGATGTTTTAATCACTAAAACAAATGTCAAAATATGAGTTATCCACCTTTTCCTTTCATGAATAGCGTGAATAAATTTTGTTTTTTATTAATTCAAAAATTTTGGGTTTAGGGATGTAGCTTGTTGGTACAGCACATACTTAGCTTGTGTGATGCCCTGGGTTTAATCCCCAAAATAAAAAAGCAAGGACCCATGAATTTCCCTTCATGCTTGTTCATGATGGTATCTTTTAAAATGAGACTCAGGCTTTATCGTAGAACCTTTCCAAGGAAGTACATCATGGCTTGTAGAGACCATGCTTTGAGAATAGATAAATTCTGAAATCATGCCCCCTCTAGCATATCTTTTGTGGAGATTCAATAGCACTTTAATTCCTCAGACATAGTTCTAGTTTTGAGCATCTGAGTAAGAGACAGCATTCAGCAGAAAGCCAGCCTCACCTTAGATTGGAATATTCTTACATGCTTTAAACAGCATGAATATTGGCAGTGGGCACTTAATTTTTAGGGTCATAGCTTTCCCAATTCACTGAGTATGGATATGATTTAAAGCAAAGAGCTTATGATGACCTCTACTACACACTCCTGTATCCTTGACAGGCAGAAGAGACAAAAAATACAGGGTAAGTCTGGAGATATAAGATAAAGAGCTATAATTTATAAGGTATCCAACTATAACTCTAGAATTAAGGAATGGTCCCCAAATAGAAATGCATAATTTCACGGAGGGTTGAAAATAGAAGGATAGGATTATACTTATGCTCTAGTATGTATACATACACAGAAAGACCATAGCTTATCATTTCATAGTTTGAGATGGGTCTGGCCTTGAACTTGAGATTCTCTTGCCTCAGTCTACAAAGTCTCTGTGATTACAGGTGAGTGCCGCTATGCCTGCTAAGATTAGCATTTGAACCAGTGGACTGAGTAAGATCTGCCCTCACCAGATGTGGGTGGTAATAGCCAATGGACTAACATAACAGATAGAACAAAAAGGCAGAAGAAAGGCAAATTCACGTTGTCTGTCTTGTGGAGTTGGATCATTCTCCTGGCCTTGGACATCATATATATTTAGTTACCTGGTTGAAAAAAAAAACGAGCAAAGAATTTTCTGCATATTCTCTGGCCTTTAGACTCTAGACTTGCAACAGACACACACACACACACACACACACACACACACACACACACACCCCACCACCCAGAGACCCTCAGATTAAGAAATAACATGATTGGCTTCCCAGGTTCTCAGGCCTTCAGCCTTAGATTGAGCCATGCTACTAGCTTCCCTAGGGTCTCCAATTTGCAAATGGCAAATGGTCTATCATGATATTTCTCACTTTTTCTAATCCTGTGAGATAATTTTTCTAAAAAAGATCCACTTTAATCCATTCATCTATTTATCCATTTATCCATCCACCACCCACCTACCTATTTACCTACTTACCTGTCTATCTATCCTATTGGTTCTATCTCTGTAGAGAACTTTGCCTAAAAGAGTGATAGTAGTGGTTTATGACATTTCTGAATCACTGTATTGTTAAGAATACATGACTTGCTCTTCTAAAAATTCATATTTTATTGTACTCTGATTTTCGATGAAGAAATAGAAACCTGTAGGAATAATTTTCTCATATTTACCCATCTAGCATGTGGCTGAATAGAGATTTATAACCAAGTCCCTATAACACATTAGTCATTAACTCATTTAATACAAATTTATTTAACATTATTTGTCAAGTTCTTTGATGGGCACTGGGGGTACAGTGCTGCACAAATGGGTAGAATTGTCTTTTTCTACTACAGTAAATGTTTGTTCTTCAAGAATCCTGGGAGACAGTTTTTGTTTTTCCCAATCACATATTCTGCCACATCGAATCAGTCACCGGGTCTGTAGACTATTTTCTAGTATTTTTCATATTACCCAAACCTCAGTCTCTATTCCCATTACCATCTCCTTAGATGAAAGTCTTATTTCTTGATTGAACTACTGCAACTATCACTGAATGGGTGTCTTTCTTTAATCTTTAAGTGTCACATGGTTGCCACGGTGCTTTTTCTAAAACATATATCTGGGCTTTGAAGCTTTTGCTTTCAATACATTCACTTTTTAATAAAGTCCAAACTTCTTAACCAGGAACTTCTAGAGCTGGCTTCTGCACAACTCTGTTGTTTCTTGTCCCAGAGGAACTTGTGCCCCACACTGTATCCCAACACTCTATTGTACTAAAATATTTGTAATTCTCACCTGTGGAATGCTCCAAGGCAGCCTTCCTTCCTTCGACATCCATCCTCTCCCACCTCCCCAACCAGTTCCATCAGCTTAGCTCCAGAGTGCTTTAAGTAGTGTGATGAGGTGATTGATTGTCTAAACTGGGGCACAACTTAGAGTGAAGAGACAATCATAGTTATTTTGGGAAAGAAAATTCTTTGCTTGTTTTTTTGTTTTTACCAGGTAACTAAGATATATGTTTCGTCGGAAGTAGCTGCATGTGCCTAAAATACCCTGAACTTATTTAAATATAATGTTTATTGCATCCCATAAAGACATTTGTCTGCCTTCTACGTTTCTTCATTCAGAGGCAAGTCTGTTTTGTTCATCCTTGTCTCCAGAAAACTTTTTAACCAGGATTGAACTCAGGGGCACTTAAGCACTGAAATACATCCTCAGCCCTTTTTGTATTTTATCTAGAGACAGGGTTTCACTGATTTGCTTAGCATCTCACAGTTGCTGAGGCTGACTTTGAACTCAGGATCCTTCTCCCTCAGCCTCCCGAGCCACTGGGATTACAGGTGTGCACATATTCTGCCACATCACATCAGTCACCAGGTCTGTAGCCAAGAAGAAAGTTTTGTATATTTTTTATATCTAGTAGGTGTCTACTATTTAAAAAACAAATTCCTTTAAACGAATACTTTCAGGTTGGAACTTCATTGAGCATTTGGAAATCAAATTTTACAGCTACTCTGGTATGCAAACAACCTGTAAAATACTTGAATCCATAGAACCTTTTCCAAATTTGGAAAGAGAACTATTGGGAGGAAAAAAATATATATATGAATATGTGTGTGTGTGTGTGTGTGCCTGTGCATGTGTGTGTGTATGTGTGTGTGTATAGCAAGAGATAATATTATATGTAATAGATTCTAATTGTTGGCTCTTACAGGGAAATTCATTAATGCATTTCAATTTGTAATTAACATCTATGGAGAATTTATGAAATTATTCAAGATTATCTCTAAATGATATATTATTTGCTTTTAGGAAAGGACACAATATAATTATAGATGTTAGAAAGTTTATTTCTATTGTGGAGGAAGAATATATTTCAACTTAAAGAAGAACTATTATAGGACAGTTCTTTAGTCCTGTACCTAATCAGGACTAAAGAACTAGGACTTATTATTATTTATCACCTATATTAGGTGATAAATAATAATTTATTTAGGATTCTACAGAGAAATATAACCAATAGTGGATGTTAATATTTGTTTATATCTATCTATCTATCTATATCTATGTCTAAATAGATAGATAGATATAGATATAGATATAGATAGATAGATAGATATAAACTATCTGAGAAGTCCCACAATCTATTGTCTATACACTGGAGACCAAGAGAAGCCAGTGATTACTTCTAGTCTGAAGGCTTGAGAACCAAGAGTGTTGAGGCCAGAAAATCAATGCCCTAGTTCATTCAGTCAGGTAGAAAGAGAGAGAAAGAGAAGGAAAGATTGATCAAGGTTTCCCTTCCTCCTCCTTTTTGTTTTATTCAGGTCCTCAATGGAGTGGATGATACCCACACATGTTGGGGAGGGCAATCTGCCCTTGGAGGGTTATTCAGTCTAATTAATTCGAATGCTAATCTCTCAGAATCCTTCACAGACATTTGCAGAAATAATGTATAGTCAAATATCTGGGAAATCCATGATCTAGTCAAGTTGACATATAAAATTATCCATCACATCACCCATGTAACATGTCAATGGATTCTGACAAATTCAATACCATTATCTAAATGAGGTGAATTTGGTGATATTTGTCCTTCACATCTCAATTCAAACATCTACCCTTAGGATTATTATAAAATTACAGGACCTTTTAGTAAGCACTTTTGTAAAACTAAAGTAATGATCTTACTCATTTAAATCCACTTGCATCAGTAGAAGCTTTTATGATGAAAAGAGACCAAGTGCATCTTCATAACTCTAAAGCTATGTGGTTGTTATTCTGACCCACATCTTAGAGTTTTGGGGACAAAGATTGAATGTATCTATCTGGCCAGCTACTCATATATTGACTGATCCATTAACTATGTTCAAAAATATTTTATTGAATCAACAATAAGGTAAATATTTATCAATAACTTGGGGAAATGCAAAGAAAACACTCATTTCTTGATATTTTGTTTTTGCTATCACACCCTGTCAATTCCCTTTCCAGTGGCCCTTATTTGATTAAAATAACAACAGATAACAAAACCATACCTGTTAATGCAACATGCAACATGATGATATATATATATATATATATATATATATATATATATATATATATATATATGAATGATATCATATATAGTATAATATGTATGATAAAATTATATTACATGTGTTATAATATCTATGATAAAATTGTCTAAATATCCTTTGGGAGAAAATACAACTAGGGACATTTCTTAACATGGGAACTTTAATATTTTTTAATCTCTTTTCCTAATCACCTTTCTGTAACATTTATGTTTTCTATTAGTGATTAATAATAAACATGGCAAGCAATGACTAGGATAGAGATATTTCTTAAATCATTTAAGAAAGAACATATTATCAATCCATTATGGACAAAAGGAGAAGTATTCTTGTCATTAAAAAAGAAACCACACTTCTTTTATTCTACGACCAATTATAAAATCATCCAGACAAAGTAAAGTTTGCAAATCTTAGTAGCCTTGTCTTCCAGCAGGGCAACAATTATATTCTCCTAGCAAGATGATGGTCTTCTTAGCCATAATTTGAACATTCTCTAGGGATGGCAATTTCATATACTTATGTCATAAAGCAGTCTCTTTATAACAATTCTCACCATTAGTCCCTTCCTTGGATTCCTGCTATAGTTTATATGAATTTAATTTAAAGAAGAGATTGAATCTGCATCTACATTATGGCAAAACTATTGACAGAAACAATGCATTTGTTATGAAATAAAAGTAAGTCTTTCAATCAAGTTCAATAAGGAGCCTGTGTAGAGTCTCGTGTGTGTTTGTGTGTTCATGTGTGTGTAGGAACCAACTGTGAATTCAAAGTTAGAATTCATTTATCTTATAAAGTATAGTGAATATCATCATTCGAAATATCTATTGAGTACCTATTGTATACCAGCTACTCTCTAATCCTGCTCTCATGGAAATTGCATTAGTGTAGTATCTGTGTGAATCTCTGTGTGTGGGTAGACCCAACAAACGTACAAACAAATAGATGTCTATTATGCAAAAAGGTACTGATAAAACAGAGGAAAAATTTATTGCAGGACATGGGAACATAGAATTCCTATAATGACAGAGAGGCAGTGTTTGTTTTCTGTGCAGAGTAACATATACCTATAAACTTCAAAGCTTGAAAAAACATTTATTACCTCACAGTTTGTTGGGTCAGGCAGGGCTTGCCTCCGTTCTCCACTTCAGGGTCTCACTAGGCTGTGATCTAGGTATCCATCAAAGCTGCATTATCCCCTGGAGGTTCAAATGGGGAAGTGTTCTTCCAACTCCCTCAGCATGTTACTGGTCATTATATTACGTGTTGTATCATTTACAACAGCTAGCTCTATAGTCAGTCATGAAAAGAGAACTTCCAGAACTGGATCTGTGAATAAAAGAGAACTTTACACAAAGATAGTAGAGTGATAACCTATCATCCTTCCCATATTCTATTTGCTAGAAGCAAAGCAATTCTCATACTCAGAGAAGAGACTTTACAAAGCTTTGAACAATAGGAGATAGGGGCCATGAGAATCACCTGGGAAGTCTGTCTGCCACCGATGGATTCTTTTAAAAAATACAGTGGTTAGTATACGTCCATTGAGAAGGTAATATCACACCAGATCTTTGAAGGAACTATGAGAGGCAACTGAGAGGCAGCTTTTGGGAGTATGTATCAGGAAAGGTGCAAACAAGTTGATATGAAAGTATTTGGCAAGTTTAAGAAATAGCAAGGAGGTAAATGTGGCTGTAACAGGGTGAGAAAAAAAGAGTAAAAGAAAAAGATGGTATCGGGTGGTCAGATAGCTATCAACAACAGAGTGGGAGTGGGGAGAGATGGTGACCATAGTTGGGGAAGATTCTCTAAAACTTTGTAGGCAATCGCAGACATTTGACTTGTATGCAGAGTGAGATCAGAAGTTGAGAGAGGGTTTTAAGTAGAAAAGCAATTTTATATAAATTTTATTTAAGGTTATCACTGGCTTAGAGCAAGCATAGAACAGCACTCATGAAAGTATGGAGACCTATTTAGAAGGCTGGAACTGTAACCTTAGTAGAAATCATAGTGCAGATGGAAAGGACTTGTCAAAATATAGAAAAATCCAAAGGTAGACTCAACATTTTCCTTAAATCTGTCTTCTCCATTCTTTAGATGAGTAGCATTTTCAGAATTTGACATCAAAACTTCATATCTATTGAGTTTCTTCTTTGAGTGTTTGGAATTGCATATAAAATAAGCTCAGTTTAATCTCCTTGAGGAACTAACCAACAACCTATAAAACTCAGGAACTGGTAGTTGTCATTGCCTGCCATGTTGCCTAGAATAAAGAAAAAATTACAGTAAAAAATAAAAGTGAAGCTGATGCATAGAAAATCATGGTGGAATACTTACTGGGAGTATTTATTGAATATCAGCTATTTTTGTTTGAACGAACCATGCAAATTAACATTAACCTAATCACCAACGGAAAGAGAAAAATTAATCTGCAAAAAGGCATTTTTAGAAAAAAAATTTAAAAAGATCTTTTCTCTTACTATTAGTTATACCTATTTCTAAAATATTCATAATTCTTGAGAAAGGTTGTGAAATTTTGAGGGCAAATAAATATTTGGATGGTAAAGAAGATTTAAAACAGCATATTTATGGTTCTCAGAATATTCTTTAAACCCTTCCAGAAGTCTTCAAAATTGTGGTAACTTGCAGAGAACACAAATTTTGATAAGGAGTTCTCATAGGTGTATGTTGTTTTCTTTTTCAAGACCTTTGTGGCTTGTAAAGAGTGACTATCGTCTTGTTTCTGCTTTTAAGTTCTTCGAGGCTAAGGCAAATGAAATGATGTTAAATGTTCAGTGATATCATTTCATTTGAATTGTTACCTGGCCCCTAAACCTCTATATCCTGAAGTCTATTATTTCCAAAGCCCGCTCTACTAACAAGCAAATGTGATTGGTAATTCATTAGGATGGTTTTATTTCAGGTACCTATTCTCACTGGTAAGCCATTTTCTTAATTGCTAATTAGATGTCATGGAAAGTATTAATAAAGGAAAGATTTCATTTCCACTAGGCTGCTGGCTTATCAGTTGCTCCCTGGGTGAGTCAACATGGTGCGAGTGTAAATGTATAACTGGCTTAAAGAGCGCAATGACTCTTGCCTCGTTATGGTGTGACCATATGTGGCCAATTATATTTCCTCTGTTTTTAATAATGTAGTTGTTGATTTACTAGTCCACATTCTTCTCTGATCATTAATTTTTATAGGCTTTCATCCTTTGAATCATCCTCATGTGGTTTGTTACACCCGCACTTTCTTGCCACTACATATTTTAAGCTTATAAACAGAACACACAATTGTGTTGTTCCCATGGAAACCTTCAAACATCGAACAACCACAGCTCTGAGGCTGCAACTTATATTGTATGAGGGTTCATGCCCTGCAAGTGCATACTCTAATCTCCAGTGCTCCCGACATGAAGAAGTAGTTAACCTGGATGCCATTAGAGTTAATTGCTTATTTTGTTTTCATTTTTTAAATACCTTGAATCAGTTTTAACCACTATGGTAGAGAAGAATTAGATTAGCACATCAAAATTAACCAAAAGGCAGGACCTTCATGAACATAAGCATCAGTTATGGAGAGGAGAATAGCAGCTACTGGAGCAATTTCTATAATTCTTACATGTTCATTCATTTGTTTACTCATTCAGCTATTAGTTTTTGTGTTAATTGGAACAAGAGGGGCTCTATTCTAGGACAGAGAGTTATAGTAATGAATAAGATAAAACCTCACAATCCTTACATTCTAGTGGAATATGGAGACCCCTCAAAATAAACTTATATAAAAATAACCATACTAAGCAATGGGATGCAAAGTAATAGAGGCAGTTTTACACATGGTAGGGTGTTGTGATTTTAATAAAGGTCATCAATGGACATGTCATTGTAGTAGGTACATTTGACCAGAGATTTGATTGAAGTAAGTGAATAGGTCATGCAAAACCTGACTGAAGTTCTTTCTATGAAGAGGAAACTGAAAACACAATTGCCCTGAGGTGGAAACAAGTTTGATATACATCCACTTGACATAAAGAAAGAGTTCCAGCATCCTAGGGCATAATAACCAAGGAGTGGGGTCCAGTAAGTGACAGGAAAATACATATAAGATGAAAGTCAGAATTTGGGGAAGTTTGTAGTGTCTTCTGAGCCACAGTAAGGACACTGAACTTTGTTTTGAGATTGACAAGCTTTGAGCAGAAGTATAATGTGATCTCATGCATAGTTTAATTATAGATTTCTCTATTCAAGGTGATCACACTTAGGCAAGTATGGAGGTTAGGGCAGTAAAAATGCTATTATTGTCATTTAGGGTCAAGAAGAGGAAAAAGCATAAACAAGGATTGGATTTGGCATATAACTGGAAGATAAAGACAATAGGACTGGTAATTTGAACACAGATTGTGAACGAAAGGAGTCAAAGTAAGTACTAAAGAATTATTCTGAGTAACTAGATTAATGATGACCTTCACTGAAATGTAGAAGATTGAGGGGAAAAAGGTTTTGATGAGGGAAAACATGAGTTTTCATTCAGTTTTATTGTTTTTATTGTTAGAGCCATCCAGTTACATATTCGAAAGCATATTTTGCCCATGTGGTTTGATGTCCAAGTTTAGAACTGAGAGAGATTGGACCAAGGGATAATAAGCCATGATTCTGGAATACACACTTAGAAAGATGCCATCTTCAGGAATAGCTGAAGCTGGAATGATGCTTATGATTTATTTCTAAGGGTATATATCTCCTCCTACACAGATTGATCTGAGTTTGTTTTAATTAATGATTGCTAAAATAATGCTGCAAAAAAAAAAAAATAACCACCAAGCCTCAGTGACACACAACACTGAGTATTGATCATATATCTTAGGTTTCTTGGTGTTCAACCAGGTAGCTTTGCTGTTCTCGGCAAGGCTCACTCACATAATGGGGGTCGGCTAACTTTTAGCTGGAGCAACTAAGGTAACTCAGCTTTGCTTCCCCTCTGCAAGGTAGGACAACGATACTTAGATTGGAGCAATATCTGGCAATATTTATATCAACTTTAAAATAAAGGTGAGGTGAGCTGTTTACATTATTTCTCAATGTGCTAATATAAAATGACCCGATAACTGATAACCTCAATAAAGAGGCTGAAATATCTGCCTCAGAGCACAATTGGTCCAACCAATCTGTTTTGAAAACAAGACCCTGTATCCAGTTTACTTGCTCTCTCCAGATAAAACTGGCTAAATTGTAGGAGGCTGATTCATAGTGGGATAGGGAGAGGGAGCATGGGAGGAATAGATGAACTCTAGATAGGGCAGAGGGGTGGGAGGGGAAGGCAGGGGTCAAGGGGTTAGAAATGATGGTGAAATGTGATGATCATTATTATCCAAAGTACATGTATGAAGATATGAATTGGTGTGAATATACTTTATATACAACCAGAGATATGAAAAATTGTGCTGTATATGTGTACTAAGAATTGTAATGCATTCCGCTTGTCCTATATAAAGAAAAAATAAAGAAAGTCAGAGACCCTGGGGGGAAAAAGACTGGCTAATTTATCTGGCATATGTATTATTAACAACTCACAAATTCAAAGAATATTTTTTTCTTTTGACTGTGAGCTTTGGGAAGAAAGTACTTTTGTCTGTTTTGCTCACCCTATTATCTAGAGTGCCTGTACTTTTTATGAGCCCAGACATTGGAAAGTACTAAATGTATATTTGTTGACATATTCATTCAATAAATGTTGACATCAAGAACCTTTTCCCATGTGCTTTGCTTAGCTCCTCTAGGGTTACTTCAGATTAAAATATTGAATAAAAATAAAAAAATTCCATTCATGAATGAAAAGTACTAAAATGGCATTTGCTTTTTAGTATTTTTAGAATGATTTTACACATTCCAGCTTCTCTTTCAGTAATATATTTCCTTACGTTGGTTTACTATTAAGCTTTTCAAGGCTTCCCATTAATAAAGACCTTAACACATAGTATAACCAAAAGTCCTGCAAGATATGGCTCTTTCCAACCTCCATCTTTTCATCTCTTAACTGTTTCTACATGACTCTGTACCCAAGCCACAGTGACCTTTTATCAATTTCTTGAATGAACAAAGGTCACTGTCAATTTAGAACCTTTTCTATGTCTGGAATGTCTGGTTGTCTCTCTAATCCTAACTAGACTAAGTCAGGCCTCCAGTTTTGTGTACTCAGTACTTAGCATTATATTTCCTAACACAGATAATTTAAATAAGTGTTTATTTTAAAATTTTTTAATGAAAGCATTATAATTATTCATAATCGTGAGATTCTTTGTGGTATATTCATACCTGCACATAATATAATTTGGTAATTTGGTCAATTTCACTCCCATTGCCTCCCGTCTGTCTCCTCTTACCTCCTCGTGATCCCCTTGCTTTGCTTTATTGGTCTCACTTCCATTTTTATGAGATCACTTTTTTTCTTTTTTTTCTGTCTTTCATATATGAGAGAAAAATACAACCCTTGACTTTCTGAGATTGGCTTATTTTACTTAAAATGATATTTTCCAGCCTATCCATTTTCCTGCAAATGACATAATTTCATTCTTCTTTATGGTTGAGTAAAAACCCATTGTGTAAATATACATTTTTTTTACCCATTCATCTGTTGTGAGACATCAAGGCTACTTCCACAAGTTGGCACCTGTGAATTGCATTGCTACGAACAGTAGTATGCATGCATCCCTAGAGCATGCCATCTTTTGTTCTTTTGGATGAATACCAAGGAACAGAATAGCTAGGTCATTTGTTGGTTCTATATCAAGTCTTCCAGGAAACTTCAAACTGATTTCCACTGTGGTTGCACTAATTCACAATCCCACAAAAAGCACATGACTGTTCCTTTTTCCACACATCCTAGCCAGCATTTATTTTTATTTGTATTGATGATTGCCATTCTAACTAGTGTGCAATAAAATCTCAGTGCACTTTCAATTAGCATCTCCCTGATTGTTGAAGATGATAAAGACTTTTTCAAATATTTGTTGGCCACTTATATTTCTTCTTTTGAGAAATGTCTATTTAGTTTATATGTCTTTTTATTGATTGGATTATTTGTCTATTGGTGTTAAGTTTTTGGAGCTCTCTGTAGTTTTTTTTTATATTAATGCTTTGTCAGAAGAGGAACTAGCAAAGATTTCTTTCTGTTCTCTAGGCTTTTGTTTCTTTTTGTTGTGCAGAAGCTTTTTTTAATTTGATGCCATCCAATTGATTAATTATTGGTATTATTTCCTGAGCTCTAGGAAGTTCTATTCAGGAAGTCATTGCATGTGCCTAGCTTCTAGAGTGTTGACCCTATATTTTCTTCTAACAGTTGCAAAGTTTCCGGCCTAATTCTAGATCTTTGATCCATTTTGAGTTGACTTTAGTTCACAATAAGAGATAATGCTATAGTTTTATTCTTCTACATATAGATATTCAGCTTTCCCAGCACCATTTTAAAAAGGCCGCCTTTTCACTTATATAAGCTGTTGGTGCCTTTGTTAAGGATAAGATGACTGTATTTGTGTGGGATTGTCTCTGTGTCTTCTTTTGCATGACAGTGATCTTCATGTTATTTTTTGTGCCAGTACCATGCTGACAGCAAGTATTGTGATGCCTCCAGCATTGCTCTATTTGCTCGTAATTGGTTTGGCTATTCTGTATCTTTTATTGTTTCATATGAATTTTAGGACTGTTTTGTCTAGTTTTGTGAAGAATGTCATTGGTATTTTGATGGGGCTTGCATTGAATCTGTAAATTGCTTTTGATAATACATTTAAAATAATATTAATTCTGGCTGTCCAAGAACATGGGAGATCTTCCCATATTCTAAAGACTTCTTTAATTTCTTAAAGAAGTCTTTCTATTTTGGTTAGATCTATTCCTAGGTTTTGTTTCTTTGTTTGTTTGAGGCTATTTGGATGGAATGATTTTTTTTATCCTGATTTCATTTTCAGTGGGTTTTTTATTAGCATATAAAAATTTCTTGATTTTTATGTGTTGATTCCATATCTCACTGTTTGGCTGAGGTTTTTTTTTTTTTAATCAGCTCTAGAAGTCTTCTTGTAGAGTTTTGGGGTCTTCATAGTATGGATCATATGATCTATAAATAGTGATAATTTTACTTCATCCTTTTCTATTTTAAACCCTTTAATTTTCTTATCTTGCACAATTGCTCTAGTTCAAATTTCAAATAGTATATTGAATAGGAATGGTGAGAGCAGACATCCTTGTTTTGTTTCTAATTTAAGAGAAAATGCTTTCAGTTTTTTCATGTTCAATGTGATGTTGGCTTTGGGTATATAGTTTTTACAATATTGAGGTAAGTTCCTTATATCCCTTGTTTTCTTAATGTTTGTAATATGAATTTTACTGATTTTTGTCAAAGGTATATTTTACATCTATGGAGATTCTCATTTGATTTTTATCCTTAATTCTATTTATGTGATGAATTACATTGATTTGTATAAAGCATTGTTGAATCAATGGAATGAACCCAATTTGATCATGATATCCATTCTTCTTAATGTATTTTTGAATATAGATTGCTAATATTGACATGGCTGTTTGTTGCTAAGCCGAGCAAGGGAGTAGGCATGAGGCCTACTGGTTCCTGCCGAGACGTGGCAGTGAAGTGGTGGAGTGACAGAGTGGCCAATAGCTTTAGGATTTTTCCAATTAACATAAATTTGGACCAATAGCAGTGATCCAAGGGCCATATATACTCCTAGACTAGCACACTCTGATGAAGGAAACCTCTCTTGGGTTTCCTCCTGCAGTGAAAAAGTTCTGTTCCTGTTTCTATTCTTTAATAAAACTTATTTTACACTTACTCATTTTGGTCTATGGATGTAATTCTTCAAATTCATAAGATAAGAACCTGGAAAGAATAAGAAATTGATGGTGAGCTGTTGGGGTCTGCTGCAACACTGGAGGGTACAGCTCACCATTAAGACTGGCAACACTTTTTGGCTGTAGAGGTCTGTAAAATTATATAGACCCCACTCACACCAGCAGAAACAGAGAAACTCCAGTCTCACCTGCCAAAAGAAGCAGGGAATTGAGTTTCATCTCAAAACTCCAGTTTCAATATTTTACTAAGGATTTTTGGATCTGTATTATTCAAGGATATTGGTCTGTAGTTTTCTTTCCTTGATATGTCCTTATCTGGTTTTGGTATCAAGGTGATCAGTCTTCATAGAATGAATTTGGAAGTGTCCTCCTCTTTCTATTTCATGGAATAATTTGAGGAGGATCCATATTATTTCTTCTTTAAAGGTACAAGAGGATTCAGCTGAGGATTCACATAGTCCTGGGTTTCAATTCAATGGAAGGCTTTTAACTACTACATAAATCTGAGAGTTTGTCATTGGTCTATTTGAGTTTTCTTTATTGTTTTAGATCAATTTTGGTATATCATAAGTGTTACAAGTGTCAATAAATTTGTCCATTTCTCCTAAATGTTCCAATTTATTAATAAAAATATTTTCAAATGAGTCCCTAATGATCCTCTGGATTTTGGAGATGTTTCTGGTGATGTTTCCATTTTCATCTCTTAATTTTATTAATTTGGGCCTTTTCTCTTTTGGTTAGCTTGGCTAAGAAATTGCTGTTTTGTTTTTGTTTTTGTTTTCAAATCAGGGATTAGATCCAGGGGTGCTCACATCCCCAGCCATTTCTATTTTTCATTTTGGGTCAGGTTCTCACTAAGTTGCTTAGGGTCTTGCTAAATTGCTAAGGTTGATCTCCCAAATTGCTGGTAGTATAGGTTTGCACCACTACACCCAGCCCCATTCTTGTTTATTTTTTCAAAGAACTAATTCTTGGTTTCGTAATCTTTTGTGGGTTTTTAAAATTCTTTGTTTAAGTAATATTGGCTTTAATCTTAATTATTTCCTGACTTCTCCTTTTTGCATTGATTTAGTGTTCCAGGTTCTTCAAATACATCATTAGGCTATTTACTTGGGATTGTTCTGATTGCTCTTTTTGTTTTTTAATGTAGCACTCATGGCTACAAAACTTCCTCTTCGAACTGTTTCATAGTGTCTCAGAGATTCTATTATGTTCTATCTCTGTTCTCATTTGTTTATGAGAACTTTTGAATTTCTTCTCTGATTTCTCCTGTGATACTTAGAAAAGTGTATTTTTCAATCTCCATGTGTTCATTTAATTTCTATAGTTTCTCTTGGTGCTGATTTCTAATTTCATTCTATTATGATGTGATAAGACACAAGGAATTATATCTTTTTTTTTAATTTGGCAAGACTTGCTTTGGAACCTAAAATATGGTCTATTTTGGAGATGGTTCCAGCAGTTGAGAAAAAAGTAAGTTAACTATTGTCAGATAAAATCTTCTGTAGGTGTCTGTTAGGTACATTTGGATTGCCCTGTTTTTTAGGTCTGAAGAATCTTTAGTGATTTTATCTGGATGGTATATCTATTGGTGAGTGAGGGGTTTGGAAATCATTGCTTTGCCAGTATGAAGTAAATTTCTTTGCTCTTATTACTTTTGGCATGAAATCTGCTTATTCAGATATGAGATTTGCTACTCTTGCTTGCTTTGGGGCTCTATTTTCATGGAGTGTCATTTTCTATTCTTAACTTTTAGCATGTGAATATCTTAGCCTTTGAGGTGCATTTCTTGTAGATGACGTATAGTGGAGTCTTACTTTTTAAGTCACAATGCCAGTCTATGTCTTTTAATCGGAGAGTTGAGACCACTTATATTTAGCACTATCATACAGACATCTTTATTTTTTCCTGCCATTTTGATTCATTTTTAATGTTTAATTTGGTCTTAATTTATATCTGCTTAGCTGCTAACGAGATTCATCCTGTCGTGAGCTCTGTAATTTGGTTTTAACTTTTGTGTGCAGAATTTCTTTAAGCATTTTCTCTATTGCTGGTAGGGTAGTCATAAATTCTGTATCCTGGAAAGTTTTATTTCTCTTTTGATTCTGAAGGTTAGTTTTGCTGCATTATAGCAATCTTGGTTGGCAGTTACTATTTTTTAAAGGGTTTAAAACACATTCCTCCAAGCCCTTCTGGATTTTAGAGTTTCCAGTGAAAAATCAGAAATTATCTGGTTGGTTTACTTCCAAATGTCTCCTGATGTCTTCTCTAACGTTTTAATAAAATTCTCTTTGTTATATGTATCAGACATTTTAGTTACAACGTGTTGGGGAAAGTTTTTTTTTTTTTTTTAGATGTTGTCTAGTTGGAATTCTAAATGTCTCCTATATTTGGATGTTCATCTCATTTCAATGGTTTGAAAATTCTCTGCTATTATTTCACCGTAAATGTTATTATTGCCATTAACCTATATTTCAGTTCCCTTTGTAATTTCAATGATTCTTAAGTTTGGTCTCTCTCTCTCTCTCTCTCTCTCTCTTTTTTTTAAGACCTTTGCTTTATTGGTCTTATAAAAAATGAGTTTCTATTGACTTTTAGCCCATTTTCAATTGCTCAGTTTGTGAATTTTTTAGTGTCTTTACTATTTATTTTCCCTTTTTAAAAATTGATTTCAAAAAATGACAGCAGAATGCAATACAATTCTTATTACACACATACAGCACATTTTTTCATATCTCTGATTGTATATAAAGTATGTTGACACCAATTTGTGTCTTCATACATGTACTTTGGATAATGATGTCCATCACATTCAACCATCCTTGCTAATCCCCTGCCCCCTTCCATTCCCTCCCACCCCTCTGTCCTATCTAGAATTCATATATTCCTTCCATACTCTCCCTCCTGCCCCACTATGAGTCAGCCTTCTTATATCAGAGAGAAGATTTGTTTTTTTGAGATTGGCTAACTTCACTTAGCATTATCTAAGTTTGGTCTCTCAATGTTGTTCCAGAGTTCTTGTATATTCTTATCATAGCTTCTTTTTTTTATATTCCTTTATTACTTACTGAGTATTTAAATTCATGTATCTTGTCTTTTATGGTTGCAAGTCTTCTATGTGATACAATCTATTAGTGAAACTTTCAACTAAAATATTTAATTGATTTATTGGGTCATTTTCAGGCTTTCTGTTAGGTTTCTTTCAGAAACTCTATCTCTTTATTGAAATGCTCTTTCACATCTTGTGTATTCTACCTTAATTTATTCTTTAGATCTTCTTTTAGTTTATTGATCTTTTAAATAACCAACTTTCTGGAATTTTATTTATAACAATACCTGTGAATTCAGTGATTGTTGGAATACAAATTTTTGGAGGCCTCTTGTTAGCCTTTTTCCTCATATTTTCTAAGGTCCTATATTTACATATTTGTTGAGATTGATTCATCTTCCACTTTTTATAGTGGGGGTTCTTTAGTAAGTAGTTCTCTCCATATAATGAGTTCTGAGCTTGGGATACATTTTAGGTTTTACACACCTTATCATTGTACTCAATGTTTTAATTTCAGCTACCAGTACTACTCTACAAACAGAGAGTAACCACCAGTAGCATTCAGAGCCCACCTTATATCAACATACAGTATAAAACTTACTATTAATGATATCCATAAAGTCTCTAAACAAAAGAGAAACATGAGTGAGAAATAATGTAAAATAGAGCGAAGTGTTAAACATTAATTATAGTATGATAAATTGAGCTGGAAGAAGGGATAGGACAAATTCAATAAAATATTCTTGTTTGATCCTAGCTTGCCATCAATGTAATTTCTTAATTTAAAAAATAATCAGGTGATTCTCAGGTATTCTTTAGGGCTTTATTGAAAGAAATAAATTAGAATGTATTCATTTGATTATTTAGAACGCTTTCTTCCTACTTCTAAGACAACTCTTATTAAAATGCCAGAGTCATCTCTTTTCAAATATTCTTTTAATGAGCATTAAATTGATGGCTTTGTGTATTTTTGAAACTATTTTATCAGTAAATAAGAAAAATGAGAAAATTTGACTTGAAGAACCATTAATACAGAGGATGTTATTCTTCTCTTATCTAATTTTTGCATGAAAACTCCCTGGAAATCTAAATTGATTTATATTTCTGGAGCTATTTAAAACAGGAGACTTGTCATACCCAATATAGCATTTTTTTTTTTGGTTGTTTTTGCATTTTTTGCTACCAGGGATGGAACCCAGGGGCACTTAACTACAGAGCCACATCCCCAGCTCTTTTCTTTTCTTTCTTTCTTTTTTTTTTTTTTTTTAATTTTGAGACAGGGTCTTGCTAAGTTGCTTAGGCCCTTGCTAAGTTGCTGAGGCTGAATTTGAAATTGTGACCCTTATACATCAGTCTTCTGGGCCACTGGGAGTATATTTGTGCACCACCATGCTTGACTCTACTTTTTCTTTTAATTTCATTTGTTCATTTTAGATATACATGACAGTAGTCCACATTTTTTTAATAAGAAAATTCTTAGTCCTAGATTTAGCTCAAGAGACATTTGCTTATATCCTTAATGATACTGGACTTTTTATGTGAAAATAAATGATAATTGTACACCTAGATTTTAACATGTATTGGGATCAATTAAACTGTATCTGATTATTTTCCCAAATTAAATCTTTCTTAATTATGTATCTGAACATCTGTCCAGTTTTTTTAAATGGAAATTAATTTGATAGTTTTGTATATTTTTGAATCTTATTCAAGAATAGTTATATCAATGAATAATAAGATTGATAAGACAAATACTTTATTGAGCTTTACCTTTTATCAAGTGATAACCCTTTAACCATCCCTTTTTATTTTCTTCTATGATTCCTGCTGTAATTTTCCCTACTAATGACTCTGACTTTCAAGGAGACTGATTCTATCCTTACAGTGACAAACATAATTTTCCTGTGCAGGTGGTATCAATTCTGTAGAACTTCTCAAGTAAGTAGGTAAAGAGACTGCCATGTTTTGGTTCAAAAGTGTTAGTACATTTCAACTCAAGGCATGAGTGGAATTTATTAATTGCCAAAACACAAGGCTACACATCAATTAATAGATGAATTTCAAACTAAATTAACCTCTGGTAAGCCATCTCTGATTGAAACTCTTTCAGATTCCTTTAAAACGGTCCATGAACCAAAAAAAGAACACACACACACACAAAAAAAAATACCAAAAATTAATTATAATACAACATGTTGCCACATTTGAAATAATTCCCTAATCAAAATATAAAGCTGCTGGGGTTGATTTGAGACAAACAATCAGTGGCTACTTTTGATTTTTTTTCCCTAAGAAAGATAGAAAAGAAATAGAAAAATTACCTCTCCTAATTTAAAACTCAATCTTACAGCAATGAGAACAACTGAGTACCTTGAGCTTCTAATATCTGCAAGACACTAAACATTCTAGGAATACAGTAATAAAGTAGAAGGTAATGATTCTTATCCTCATTGAGCTTTCTATCAGGGAAGTCTGACATTTTAAATGAATGTGAGAATGATGTCACATAAAGCATGAAGTGCTACAAAAATATATCATGGGATTGTCTCATGAGATTATGAGATGAAAACATCTAACTTGATATACAAAGAATAGTTTTATAGGAAAAAGATAGGAGGTGGATTGTTTCAACAGGATTAGCATTTCACTACATGTTGAGACTTTCTCTTCAAGTAAATTCTTTCTTACACATTATGAGAATTCCATAACTACATATCATCTCAGATGAAAAGCAACAATCCAACCAATAGGTTTGAAGGCCTGGAGAGAAGATTGAATATGAAACATTGATACTTTAAAGAAGTTCAGTAAACCTAGATTATAAAGAATGAGGTAGAAAGTTGTAGGATTTGAAACTGATGAAGTTATCAGAAAAATAATCTTTAATTGATTTATTCATTAGACAATTAGTAATGGTACCATTTTGTGGATACAATGTGATGTTTTAATTTATGTTTACATTGTCAAAAGATTCGTGCAAGCTGATTAATGTATATATCATCTTAGTAACTTGTTTTTCTGTGGTGAAAACATTAAACCTTTCTTTTGAGAAATTTAAAAATATATAGTATGTTATTAACTGTGGTCATCATGAAGTCCAATACATCACTGAAACTTATTTCTTACCCAGGAGAACTGAAACTTTGTACCGTTTGATCAACAAAATGATCAACATTCTTTTCCCACTCCTCCCTTCACCTTCCAGCTTCTTTGTAACTACCTTCTTACTCTATTTCTTTGATATTTTTTGGATTCCACATATAAGTGAGATTATATGATACAGTTGTTCTTATGTATCCTTGGATTCCTCATCAGCGGATTCCACAAATACCATGACATTTTATAGAATAAACTTCAATATTTGTGAATTTTGGGGTGTCATGGAACAAATCCCCAAGGATACCAAGAGATAACTATATTCATGTTAGTATGCCTGGATTATTTCACTTAGCATAATGTGCTAAGTTCCATTGATGTTTTCATAAATGATAGAATTTTCTTTGTTGTTAAGGTTATATAGTATATCATTGAGTATATATGCCACGTTTTCTCTACCTCCTGATGCACATATGATGATTGACACTTAGATTATTCTCATATCTTGCTATTGTGAATAATGTTGGATTAAAGGTGGGAGTGAATATATTTCTTTGATATACTGACTTCAGTTCCTCCAGATGCATACCCAGAAATTGGGTTGCTGTATTATATAGTAATTCTACTTTCCAAAATGACTGTACTAATTCAAATTTTATTATATTTTTGAATCTTAAATGGTCCCCAAAACCCATGGTTTGAAGCCTTGATCCCCAGCTGAGAGTGTTGTTGGGAAGTGATGGAAACATTATGAGGTAGGGCCTTGTAGGAGGAAGTAGGCCATGGATGATGTGCTTTTTGTAGGCTTTATTTTGTCCCCAACCCCCTCTGTCTGTTCCTTTGCTTCTTGGCCAACATGAGGTAAGCAGCTTTGCTCCACTATCCCCTTCCACCATGATGTACTGTCTCACCATAGTCCCAGAAACAATGGAACCAGTTGAAAATGGACTGAAACCTCTGCAACCATGAGCCAAACTCTATCTTTCATTCTTTAGATTGATTTTCCCAGGTACTTTGTCACAGAAAATTGATAAGAATTTCTATCTCTGAGGTATTTACATTCTGACATGGGGAACAGTAAAAATAAACACAAACTATGCATAACAACATAAAAACTAAACAAATAATACAATACATTTGAAAGTCAGAAATGTTATTGAAAAAATAGAATCAATGAGGAAAACGGGCAGGATATGAGTGAAATATCATCCATGTACTAGTCATTTGTTAGATGCTTTTGGCTCAGATATTTCTCACCCTCAACAGTCTAAATATGGCAGTACCTAAATAAACAAACCACTATAATTCCTTTGACATAAATGCTCTCCTAGAGAAACAGAAGATTGCCTAATCCAGCTTGGAGCAAGTTCCGATTAAGAAAGAGCCCTGTGAAAACTAACACTTGATCTCAGTCTTAGAGATAAGAAAAATGTGGGCAATCATAGAGATTATAAATATATCTTAGGATTCTAGAAAAAAAGTTGGCCAATACTTCCAGAATCTCTCCATTCCATAGTAGGTGCAGTAACATGACCTTTATATGTCAAGATCCTTAATTTATACAACAGAAAATCAATTTTAGCATTTGCAAAACACATCAATCCTTTTTTAATCAACAAATAAGGTTATCTTCTCTCTAGGCTAGGAATTGATTGCAATAAGGTAATTGCCAAAATGTCTCTGAAAGCACCGATTTTTAAAATCCAATGAATATGTCTTGTATCCATTTTTCTAAACTAGATCTTTAGAAAATGAATACATTGACCATGTTATCATATCTCCCTCATTGTTTCCATAGTATGCTAATATTACAAATTTTATTTGAGCAATATGTATTATCTCTTTCAAAATGGTTTCAGACATTGTTTATTCCATTATTTTATATGTCTTAAATAGAAACCCAGCACAATAGGTTGCCACATTAATTCACTGCCAGTAAACTGTAACATCCAATTAACTTTTACAATTTATTGTACTTTTACATACTTCATATCTACTTCATATCTAATCATCAATTCCTGTCAATTTTGCCTTCCTCTCCTCTTCATGCCCATCTTTGCTGCTCAAGATTGAGTTCCAATCATTTCCTCCTACTCTACTAAGATTGAAAATCCTTTGACCCCAATCTAGCTCATTAATTTCACCTTATTTTTTTATATCAAACATAAGTTTGAAATGAAAATTCATCAGAAAATGTCATCATCTTGCTTAAAAGATTTCAGTGGTCCCCTGTTACCTACAGGATGAAGTTCTAAGATTACACGACTGAGGAGACAGTGTCTTATTTTCTGTCTCCCCAAACTCATATGCAGCTCTCAGCTGCCAAAAATTCATCCTCAAGTAACTCCTCCACTAGCATGGTGAGGTAAATGATGTAGAATTTAAACACACATACCCCAACATGCTAAACAGAATCATAATCTATGATATTGAGCTCACATAAAAATATATTTTTTAAATTTTCGTATTAATTTCTCAGCTTTGGTTTTTTAACCACAGTTTAGTTACTAGCATGCTGATAAATGGTCCTGGTCCCTGCCTGCCTCACTCATACTTCCAAATTTTTAACATTCTTTTTTCCAGGGCCTGGAATGCTAATCTCTACACCATTCCTTCCTTTCCCTAGCAATTCTTTCTCTCTGGAACTTAAGATCACTCAATATTTCCTAGAGTAAGCCTTTTTTCTTTGTCCCTCTATACCCATGCCATTAGGTGTGACTGTCTAGGTCCTCTCAATAAATCCCAATTAAATTCTATATCATAATTTCTGCCACAGCATGAAAAAATTAAAGTATCAATCTTAAAATTCTGCTACTAAATTTGCTATAGCAAGGATTGTGGGTTTAATTTTTTTTCCATCTTTTTTTTAAAGAGGATGAAAAGGCTACTTGGTGCTCATTGTTTCAGAGGTCTCAGTTCATAGACAACAGGCTCCATTGGTTTGGGACCAAGATAAGGCAGAACATAATGGAAGGAGAGTATTGTAGAGGAAAGTAGCTCAGTACCTGGCCACAAGGGAGCAGAGACAGCTTGTTCCTCACCAGGGACAAAATACATACCCTAAAGGCACACCTCCATTCATATATCTCCTTCAGCCACACCCTACCTGTGTAAGTTACCACCCAGTTAATTCCTATTAGTGGATTAGGTTAAGGCTCTCATAACACAATTATTTTACTTCTGAATAGTGTAGTATTGCCTCAGACAAGAGCTCTGGGGGACACCTATCTAAACAATTCTGCCTCTGGTCTCCAAAAGATCATGTCCATCCTATATAATAAAAAATATATTTAGTTAATTTCTAAGAGTCCCTATAGTCTTGATAGTTCTATCACTGCCAAAAGTGCAAATTCAACATCTGCACTGAGACACCAAGCAAACTCTAAGCATGAGTTCCCATAGAAATCAAAAACACAAATTATATATATATATATAAAATTTGTGTTTATATATATATATATATATATATATATATATATATATATATATATATATATCAATTATAAAGGCCCATAGTAAACATTTCCATTCCACAAGGGGGAAATAGGAGCATTAAAAAAAGAGATGAGACCAAAGCAAGACTGAAATCCATCTCAGGAAATGAGTCCCGTAACTCCATTCCCAGAATCAGAGGCACATGGAATTTTGATATTCTCTTGTCTGAGACAATATTCATTGTCTGTCTCTGCTTCCTTGTGGCCAGGCACTGAGCTACTTTTCTTGTTTAGCTCACCCCTGTAGCTTTTCTGGTTGCAACCACGTGGCCTCTCTCTTGGCTTGTTTCTGCTTGGTTCCTTCAGTCTTCCTTGGTAGATGTCCCACGGTACTGGCATCTCCCATTCTTGGGGGTCTCCACTGCAGCTTGAGCTTCCTTTTCACTTCACACATAACCTTCTTAGGGGCAGCATGCAGGGACTCTGACCCTAGTACATTTTGCCTGACCTCCAAGGTCTTCCTTTGAAACGTCTATGGAAACCTCTATGATTCCCTAACTACAGCATCTTGAATTCCTACAGACCCAACACCACACCATGTGGTTAATGCCAAGATCTGCCACCACATTAAGCAGTTGCCATGTCTCCAAACACCAGCCACCTCTCAGTGTCTGCATGGCTGAACACTGTGAAACGACTTCCTTGGCGCCCTATAAAAGCTAAGTAACCCCATAGTCTCTTTTTAAAGGAATATTTCCTTTTTGTTGTTTCCCTATGTCTTAAAGAAGATAAAATTAATGCCATCAATTCTGTTCAAAGTGAAAAATTAGAATAGACAAATTTTGCAGATTAATTTGATTTTAGAAAAAGATGATAACTTTGTGGCTAAAATATTTATTTCATATTTTTTTTCTAACAGCAGTAGACTGCGTATCTGTTTTTTCCAGCAACTCATGGAACTTTCTCCAAAATACATCAGATTTTAAGCCTTAAAGCAAGTTTTAGCAAATACAAAAAATTGAAATAATTTTTCACATTTTATCAGATTATAATGTACTAAAATTAGTAACCAACTATTAAAAACACAGAGATTGAACAATACACTTTTGAATGAACAATGAATTATGGAGACATAGAGGGAAGTTTTAAGAATTTCTAGAATCAAAGAAAAAATGGAAATACAATATACCAGAATCTGTGTGATAAAGAGAAGATGGGAGGGGAGGGAAGGGGATGGGGGATAGTAGAGGATAGGAAAGGCAGAAGAATACAACAGACACTAGGATAGCAATATGTAAAACAGTGGATGTGTAGCCGATGTGATGCTGCAATCTGTATTTGGGGTAAAAATGGGAGTTCATAACCCACTTGAATCAAAGTGTGAAATATGATATGTCAAGAACTATGTAATGTCTTGAACAACCAACAATAAAAATTAAAAAAAAAAAAAGAGTGTATCTCGGGGTGACTAACACCTAGCCAGGGAAATCTTGCCTGCATGGAAAGATAAGCCTCCAGAGAAATTAAAGTCTGGAATAATTAGTGAAGAACAAAAGACAAAGTCAGGAAGATAGTTTCAAAAAGTTGGAGCCCTGAGAGGTCCAGCCCACATAGGAGCTGGAGCTAGACAACTAGAAAATGGCTCCCGTGGTTTATGTGAGGGGATTCATCAAAGGCAGGGGTAAGGTTTCAAAGGTGGATGTCATAGCGGTTCATGGGTTGCATGTGGGTCACTGCTCATGGAAGCCTCATGGATAGAAACTACTGGTGTCTGGGAATGGCCAATGAATATTTCCTCTGGTCAATTGCCCAGGGACAGTGCAAATCTCTTTCCCACTCTGCCATGGCCCACAAGCACCTGAGATGGATATGACTTGCTGAGATGTGGATCAACCTGCTGACTGCAAGACATCAGGATGCAAGACTCTGCCCTTAAAACCTTATCTTGCCTTTGATGTAACCCCTTAAATAAACCACTGGAGCCATTTTCTCTTTGAGTAGTTCAAGAACCCATGTGGACAAGATCTATCAGGCACTTCGCTGGTCTATAAATATATGTCTGAGTGTCTGTGTTTCATTATTTGTTAATTATTTGAGATATGAAGATTTAGGTTGGCTTAGACTTCTCTGGGCAGAAGAAGAACCCCCCGAGTGAGACACTGGCCATCGCCCTCCCCATAAGTGGAGTCTTGCTTCCTGATGTCTTGCAGTCAGCAGGTTGATTGGCATCTTGACAGGTCATACCCATCTCAGAGGGGCTGTGTGGCTATAGCAGGTCACCCCATCTCCGGTACAGTGTGGAACCTTTGGCAGAGCTTGACTAGGGCTCACAATGTGTTTGGGCTGTCAACCAGAGGAAATGTCCACTGAAAGTTCCCAGACACCAAGTTATCCTATTCACTAGGCTGTGATGTGCAATACAGTCCACACACAGTCCATGGATGGCTCTCAATAAGAGAAAGTGGTTCTAAGAAGTAAATTTGCTACTATGAATGTCTACACTAAAAAATTAGAAAAAATATAAATAAATACCCTAATAACACATACAAGGTCTGAGAAAAACAAGAACAAACAAAATTCAAAACAAGAAGAAAAAAGACATATTAGAGCTAAGATAAGGAAATGGAGACTAAAATAAAATACAAAGATCAATGAATCAAAGAGATTCATAAATTTTCAGACAAATACAACCTCTTAGAATCACACCTAGAGGACATAGAAGCCTAAATAGACCAATAACAAGCAATAAGATCAAAGCAGTAATAAAAAGTCTCCCACAAAACTAAAAATTCCAGGACTGGAACTGGACAGATTTATGGCTGACTTTTACCACACTGTGTTTGTTCTTGTTCTTGTTTGTTGCTGTGACCAAAATATCTGACAAGAACAATTTAGAGTAGGAAAAGTTTATTCTGGACTTAAGAGTTTCAGAGGTACTCAGTCCCTGATCAGCTGGTTCCACTGCTCTGGGGCCAAGGTAAGGCAAAAAATCATGATGGAGGATAACTGGTCAGTTCACTACATGGAGGACAAAGAGAAAGAGGGAGGTAAAGGAGTCAGAGGGACAAAATACAATCACCAAAGGTATACTCTCAGTGTCTTAATTTCTTCCAGCCATGTCTTACCTGCCTATAGTTACCACCCAGCTAAACCATTCAAATTAGGTGGACCAGTTTGGTTATGTTCTCATGACCTATTTTTCCTCCTACATTTAAACAGGAGCTTTTGGAGAATACTTCATTCAAATCACAACATTCTGCCCTATCCCTGCAAAGCTCATGGCTATCTCAAAATGAATATACAGTTCTAGCAATGCTCCAAAGCCCAAGACCAAAGTCTTATCTGAAATTACAGTAAACCCTTGGCTGTAAGTCCCTGTAATGTTCCAAAGCAAGTTACATATATCCAATACAAAATGGCACAGAGTAAACATTCCCATTCCAAAAGGAAGAAATGAGATCAAAATAAGGCCTAACCCAGCCTGGAAAATAGTAGGTCCTATAATTCCACATTCAGCACTCAGGGTACATCTTGACAAAATGTGAGCTCAAAAGGGCTTAAGCAGCCCTATCTCTATGGCCGTGCTGATTGCAGAGCTCACAGCCTCTCTTTTAGCCTGACTCTTTAACTCCAGCATCCTGCATTCCTGCAGAAACAGCATTGGATGATGCCAATATCTGCCACCAACTCAAGTAGTGGTCATTCTCCCTTGAACAGTAACCACAGTGGCTTCTGATTGCCACTGGACACATGAGCAAGGTGATCCAAACCCTGGGGAAACAATTTCTTACGTACACTTATACAAGCATCCTGCTTTCATTGTTTATTCTCCAAGGAGTTTTGTTTGTATAATCCTAAACCTACATGGGTGTACTCTTGAGGAATCCTGAGCTTCCTGATGAATCTTTCCTATTGTTCCTCTGAAAAGTAATTAACTTTTTTTTTAGTGGCAGTAATCTCTTCAACACCCATACCCTCTTTGACGTAAGTTTTACATGCACTTTTCTGGACAATTGCAAATTTTAAAAATCCTTCTGCTTTGCTATCTGTTCCTGATTCTCAGAGTAAACCTCACTAACAGCTTCTAGCAATATCCATGCCACTGCTTAAATAATGTGCTGTCTTAAAAATTTTTTTCTGTCAGATTAATTAGTTCATAACCTTATACAAAGTCTCAGGACATGAGGAAAATGTAAACAAGTTTTTTTTCTACCAGAATTTAACAGAAATGGCTTCTACTCCCATTTCCAATGAAGTCTTCATTCCCCTCTGAAAACTCATTAGTATAGTATTTACTGTCCACATTGTTATTAGAATTCTGATCTTCCAAATTCCCCATAAACTTCTCCATTAAGTTGTTTATAACATTCTAAGTCTTCTCTATCCTACCTCTCTAAACTTTTCCAAAACTCCTTCCACAAAGCAATTCCCAAGGCTTCCACACCTCATGGTCAATTTAGCACAGTGACGACCCCATATTGGTACCCATTGCTGTGTTAGGTCTCTGTTGTTACGTTCAAAATACCTAACAAGAACAATTTAGAGGAGACAGATTTTATTTTGGGCTCAGTTTCAAAGGTCTCAGTTCATGATCAGCTGGCTACATTGCTCTGGACTTAGCCACAATACCATCATGAGTTAGGATAGGTGGTAAGCTCAATACATGTGGGAAGCAGAGAAAGGGAGATTCCAGGGGGACAAGATTCGATCTCCAAGGGTACTCCCCAGTTACCTAACTTCCTCCAGCCATACCTCACCTTCTTATAGTTATCACCCAGTTAATATATTTAAATTAGAATAGGCCACTTAACTCTCATAATCTAATCATTTTACCTCCAAAATTAACATGGGAGGTTTTGGGGGAACACTTCATATCCAAACTAGAACATAAATCTTTAAAGAAGAACACTTACGTTTCTAAAACTATTGCATAAAATAGAAAGAAAAGGAATATTTTTAAACTCATTCTATGAAGTCAGTATCACCCTGATAATGAAATTATATAGGTCATAACAAAAAAAGAAAATCATACACTAACATCCTTTGTAACATAAATGCAAAAATATTTACTAAAATGCTAAAAACATTTTTAGTAAAATATTTTCAAATTGAATTTAACAAAACTTAAAAAAAATCATACACTATGATCAACCTGGTTTTATTCCAGGAATGCAAGAATGGTTTAACATTTAGAAGCCATTAAATATAATATATAACACAAATAGAATCTAAGATAATGATTTTTAATGCATCATCTCAGTAGATGCATAAAAAGCCTCCGTAAAAATTCAATACCACTTTGTGATAAAAGCCTTGAAGAAACTAGTTATATAAGGGTCTTCCCTCAACCTAGTAAGGATTATATTTGACAAACCCCAAACCAATACCAAAGTAAATGGGAAAAGTCAGAGCATTTCTTTTAATATTGGGAACAAGATTAGGATGTTCACTATCATCACTCCTATTCAGTATTATACTTGGAGTTTTACTTAGAGCAATTATACAAGAGGAAAATAAAAGGGATTCAAGTAGGAAAGGAATAAATAAAATTATCAATGTTTATAAATGGTATGATCTTATACTTGGAAGATCAAAAAACTCCACCAGAAGAGTTTTAGATCTCTTAAATTCAGCAAATTAGCAAGATGCAAAATCAACATACAAAAATCAGTAGTTTTTCTATACACCAATAAAGAATTTACTAACAAAGAAAACAGCAAAACAATTCCATTCACCCAGTTAGTATATTCAAATTAGGATGGGCAAAAGAAGGAATACAAGGAATAGCCCTAACCAAGGAGGTGAAAGACCTCTACAATCTTCAGTAGAACACTAAAGAAATAAATTGAAGAAGACGCCAGAGGATGGAAAAACGTCCCTTGCTAATGGAGGAACAGAATTAATATTGTTAAAATATCCATATTTCAGAGAGCCCACCACAGATTAAATGTAACAACCTCAAAATACCAATGATATTTTTCACAGAATGAAAAAAAAAATCCTAAAATTTATATGGAAAAACACAGATCCAGAATAATCAAGGAAATTCTGAGAAAAAGATCACTGTTGGAGATATCATAATAAAAAATTTCAAATTGACAAAAGTGCCAAAACAAGCTCTTTAACAGATTTTTCTTGTAAAAGACTGGATATCTACATATGTACAGATTGAAACTGAATACCCAACTTTTATTCTGTAAAATATTCAATTAAAAATTGATCAAAGACCAAATGTGAGATCTGAAACTTTGAAATTGCTTGAAGAAAAATTAGGGGAGGCACTTAAGATATAGGCAAAGAGAATGAATTCCTCAGTAGGACTCCTATAGCTTAGGAAGAATCAAATGGGATGACACCAAATTAAAAAGGTTCTGCATTGCAAAGGAAATGACAAAGTGAAGAAATAGCCTACACAATAGAAGAAAATTTTTGCCAGCTACTCTTCTGACAAAGGATTATTAGCAAGCACATAAAAAGAACTCAAAATCAAACAAACACACAAAAACCCCAAACAAATAACAGTGCAAAAATGGGCAAATGAACTGAACAAACTTCTGAAAAGAAGTTAAAATAGCCAATAATTATAGAAAAAATGTTTAACATTTTTAGCCATCAGGGAAATGAACTTAAAACTTAACATTGAGATTCCATCTTTCCACAGACTGGCAATTATCTAGAATACAACTAACAAGGAACACTGGAAAGGATGTGGGGGTGAAGAAACTTTTATATACTGTTGGTGTAAATCAGAACAGACACTATGGATGTAAGTGTAACAACTCCTTAAAAAATCAGAAGTAGAAGTACCTTATGATCCAGCTATACCACTTGTTTTTTTATTATTTCATAATCATATTTTAATTTTCATCACAAAATTCCTAGAATGGGTTAGAAATTATTCATATTTCAATTTTAATAAAATTTACAAGAATCATTTTCTAATATGCTATGTATAAATTGACAGTTTCTTTTTTTATTAGTTGCTCATGACAATACAATGATCTTGACATATAAGGAACAGAATAAAGTCAGTATGCTACAGAGATTTCAGCATACTCATTTTTATCACAGCACAATTCACAATAGCCAAGTTATAGAATTATTCTAGGTGCCCATCAATAGATTAATTAATAAAAAAGTGTATGTATATATTGTATTATATATATCATATAATATTATAGAGTATTACTTAATCATAATTAAGAACAAACACATATCATTTGTGGGAAAATGGGATAAAACTAGAGATCACCAGGTTAAATGAAATAGACCAGACTCAGAAAGACAAGTATCACATATTTTCATGTTTTCTCTCCTATGTGGAACCCAGACCAAAAGAAAGAAAATTATCAGTAAAGATGGAGGGAATAAAAGAGAGGGTAAGAGGAGGGTAAAGGTAAGTAATAGGGGATAAAACTGCTCAAAATGTTATATACATGATCAAATATGCCTCTTTGAAACATGCTACTCTATATAATCAATTATGTACTAATAAAAAATAAGTAAAATAGAAAAAAAATTTAGTCTTCCCATTGAATGAGGCTTTACTGGAAATGCTTGTTAAAAATAATATCACAGTAATGGGGTAAAAAGATATATATATATATATATATATATATATATATATATATCAGAAGTCAAATTGCTATAAAATCAAATTATTTAATATTTCTGATTATTTTCTATTTTGGATTTTCAATTATTATAGTTACATAAAAGTCTGTGGCAAAAATATAGGCATCACTGGTGAGTAATAATAAAAACAGTAACTAGAATTGGTACTGTTTTGCTATATTTTTAGATATTTCTGATGCTCAGCAGATGTTCTATAAATTATTTGTTGAGTTAAAACTAAGATTGAGAAGCTTCTTTTAACACATTGAGCTGAATTTCTGTGATTACATCTCTCCATTCTGCTTAATTAGAAAAAAATGGAGACATTTGTCATAATATATTTATCTCCACATCTCTAATATTCAGACTGATAAATAGAAGGTATTTAACATATGTCAATTAATGTATCAGTCTTCAAACATTTTGGTCTCAGTATTCCATTATTCTCTTAAAAATACTGAATATTCCTAAACATTTTTTTAGGGTTACAGTTATAGACACGTCCTATATAAAATGTGCAAGTTTAATAGATATTTACATATCTATTAGTAATTTAAAGTAAAAACAATAGATTCCCCCATGTTACTATAAGCAAATACCATATTATTATGAAAAATAGTTGTCAAAAACAAAACAAAATTAGAAAAAGGTCGTCATTTTCATTTTGTGACCCTCTTTAACATACAACATACACAAAATAGATATAAGAATCTACATTTTCGTATCTGCCTCTGCATTCAATCTTTATAGGTAAGTTGTATGAGTTGAAAAGCATTAAGAAAATCCAGCTTCACAAAGATATGAGAGTGGAAAAAGGAGCAATATATTCATAAATTTTGTTGAAACATGAGTCTATTATTTTATATTCTATTAAAACTCAATAGTAGTTTCCTAATGGTTTATTGCAATATGGTATTTAAGTCAACGTCAGTACTTTGTACTTTGTTACACTAAAAACCATTCTATAATGAATTTGGAAAAATATTTTATTCATGTATGATTTTGTAACACCATGCAATAATAATTTTGTGACTTTCCATTCACTTAGTAATGTAGATCTTCTAAATGTTGATGTATTTCATCAAATAGTTTAAAAACCACATTTGTTAATTTCACCAATTATCTCAACAAAAAGCCTTCAGATATTGGGAAGTTGTCAAGATGATGGTAGTAGATATAAATTTTCCAAATTTCCAATTTAGTTTGAAAGCTTCAATTTTATCTTTGACAGAAAACACTGTCAGTTGTTTTCCTTAAAGTGAAAAACTCATTGTATTTCCTGAGGTACAAAAACTCAAGCCTACATAATACAAGTTTGTCTGTTATGCATTTATGGCAAAAGTAGCTCATTAAACTGGCAAGTTAAACAAAACAAATCTACTTTCAGTTTACACTACCTTAACAGAAATTGCTGAAAGTTTCCTTTTCTAATTTCAGGAAGAACATATGTGATCTTCACGGATTTTCACATAAACTAATTAAACATGCTGTTAAATCTATTTAATTCCAGTTAAGCTCAAGTCTTTAAACAATCAGCAATTTCTGTTTACTTCAAAAATAGGTATGATACATCCATATAATATCATGCCATCTTATCCTAGCCATGTAGAGTAAGCCACAGTATTTATCAATCATGTTTGCTTCCTAAATACTTTCTTTGCTTCTCACTTATACATATAAAATGTTTTCTCCATAATAGGCAGAGTGATATCTTTAAAAGCACAAGTCAGTTCTAGTAACTGCCTTTCTGAAACCCCTCCCATGGCTTTTCCCCATCAATGGAATAATAAATAAATCCAAGCAAATCACAATATGCTACATGATTAGATCCGTGTGTGTGTGTGTGTGTGTGTGTGTGTGTGTGTGTGTGTGTGTGTGAGTGAGTTTACATCTCAAAGTTTACCAACAGAGCCCTCATTCACCATTTGCTGGCTTTTACACTGGTCTTTTTATCAAGCTGATTCCCTATAGTTTAGAAGAATGTTTAATACATATAAGATGCTTACTAACTACTGGCTGAAATAATAAGCATTACTGTGCAGAATTTCAATAAAAGTCTTAAAGTAATATGACCTCATATTAGCAAAGTGGTTTGGAACCATGGACAATGAACAGTAGGTTTAATATTTTAAAGTGTTCTGTGTATGTCACCATGATGTTGATTATCATCAGAACCACTAGCATCAAAATACTGTTCAGGCTGTTTAAAGACCTAAACTATAAATCCATGTGCCTGCATGCATCAGAAAAATCTGAGGAAATCTCTGAATCCTTTTTCAAGAAAATGAAGCACATATACAAGATATTTGAAAGGCAATATCAGGTAATTTACGGATACCTTACTGCCCATCCATGGATTACTGAAAAAGGCTATGGACTTTAAGATGTCCTAAAACTACATGCTAATTGAGAGAGAAATTACACAATAGGTAAACTATTATCAAGTATCTTGGAATTTAGGATTACAAGTGCTTCAAATTGAGAACTAGGGAGAATTTTGCTATAATCTGATCAGAGATAATAACATTTTAAAATGTAGAGATCATCTTCACGCCCAAACCTTGCATTCTCAACCTGACATAAGCAGAGAGGACTAAAGGTGTTAAGGGATTTATTGCCAGGCACACAGCATATTAATCACAGAGCTGTGGAAGGTTCTAGATTCTTTAACATCCATAGTTTGCTTTACTATTGCAAGAGGCTCCCTTCGTGTTGCAGAGTTTTGAAGTTTTGAATTCTACAAAGTAGAATTCCTGGCACAAGTGCAGTATCATCTACAGAGGACCTGGCCTCACAGGAACCTTACCTGGTAATTTCTCTAGAATTTTGCCCTAATTATTCAGGAGGCATAAATAAAAATTCATATTATTTGTATACATATAAAAGTTTCATACATATGCCATTTAATATGTACAAATATACATTATTTATGACACATATATATGCTACTTAAATTCTAGATAAATATTACAAAGATCTAAAATATATATCCAATATATGTCATAAAGATTGTATGTATGTGTATACACACACACACACACACACACACACACACACAAGCATACACACACAAGGTTACAAAAAAATCCATGAGTCTGACACTTAAATTTACCCTTGATATTGCAAAATGATATAACAGAATCTCATTGGAATGCATAAAAATGAGGAATATAAGACAGAGATTTCTATCAATGACATGTTATGTGAAGAAGAATTTTAGGCATCCTGCCCTTGATTGTAGATACATAGCAGCCAAGGACATTTATTATGTAAAAACATTTATTATGTGTCTAAACCATTAGAAGTACTTTGCTTTGGAGCATAGTATTCAAAGTATACACACACACATAGTATTCAAAGTATACACACACACATATATACATATGTGTGTGTATGTATATTTCTTTTCAGATAAATTTCAGATAAATGCATTCAACTGGCTTTTTTGAAAATAACCAAAATGAATAAAATAATTCTCAGAAAATCCACTTTATTTTGGCTGCTTGATTATTATTCTAAAGCATCTTTGAAAATCATCATTTGATAAAGATTGAGTAGTATTATATCTTAACTGTGTAGTTCACAAAATGCAACTTTTCACTTGATCATAATTCTATTTTAGTGGCAATTACTTGTTTTCACTTCAAAGATAAAATTTGTTGCCACTGAGTGATTATATATCAGAAAAACATAAAATCTGTAATGACTATTGTTATAATGTTGAGACTGGTAAGAAAAATGTCAGGATAAGAGATTCTAAAAGCAGGACATAAGTACGAAGGGTTTTACACAAAAAGGGCAGAGTCACTGAGATGCATTAAATAATAGACTCTGCTACTTTGGTTACTGTTTTTTTTTTTTTGTTTTTTTTTTACCCTTTCTTCAATGTACCTACTCAAGGGGACTTTATTTTTTTAGATTTGTATAGGTATATGAAAAGTACAAGGATGGGGAGAAAATATCTAATAATGAGGCTACCAAGTAATTACCTCCTACCCTTGAAAGTCAAAGCTTCCCTTTTTACCAGAGAGCTCTTACTTTGACAAAAAGATGAAGAAAAGAAAAATCTTATCAGGCCCTCAACTTTTGGCCTTTTCTGGCGCCCTTACAAGGTCAGTCTAGAAATTTTCCAGGGAATTATTTTGGGAACTATCCACTCAATTTAATTGTCCTTAGTGAAAGTCACATGGTTAAAATTTCAGCCAACATTTGAAATGCCATGCACTGCTTTCATACTATTTTAAAAACAAGTATGGGGAGATGATTAATTTCCATCCCAAGAATTCTCTACCTCCCGTATGAAGAACATTTTTTATTAAAACTAAATAGCTTTTTTAATAACACCCCAAAATTTTCAAATACTATTTTGTTATATTCTAGATAATATTATTTAAAATAAAGTGAAAATTCCCCTTCCTGTACCATAAAAGCAGATCACTGAATTTGTTTAAAATATACCAAAGAAAAGAATAACATTACATTTCCATTGCATGGGAGTTTCTAAAATTTTTATATCAAGTAGTAAATTACACAGTAGCTATTCTAGGTTACTAAAAAATTGCTGAAAATGAATAAAACTTTTATATGAACTACATATGTTGATTTAACATTCCTGGCTCTCAAATTCAAACAGAGCTTTAAGTTAGTATGGATTTTATTCTAAGGACAATGTGAAGTCTTTTGGGACATTTAAGCAGGAGAGCTGTTATAATCTCATCTATACTTTAGAAATTGGCTCTAATTGATACTGATTTGCGGAGGTCAGGTTATAGGGACCGAAGAGTAGTAGCCAAGAGAAAACAGATGACTGGATAAGCCCTGATTTGGATAATTTACAATTGACACTTGATCTAAACAATCAAGGAGAAGATAGTGAGTATTTGGGAATGTGGCAAGTTGCTAAGTTTATAGACATGGCATTTAATCAGATCCATCCAGTTGTCTTACAGGAATACAGATTTAATCTTCAGTGTAGCCAGATTTTTTAATTTCAAGAGAAAGATTTGAGTTCTTTAAATATTCAAATCTTGGAAACCAATTCGGAAATTCATGTTAGGAAACATCTGGAGGGCTAAAAGAACATATCCGTATATTGGATTTAACGAAGGGGTCACAAGTTTGCATCTTCTCTGCTGAACATACGTTTCTAGCAGTATATTTCCTTCATTCGTGCTTCATTTTTCTTCAAGAGAAGATAGAAATACATTTTGTGGAAATTTTTTTCAGTGATACAATTTTATGTTGCTATTGGGTGTACATAGTTTCAGATTACCGTTGTTCTATGTATTCTGTATCACCTGCCTGTCAGTCAACATGCACTATTGTATACAGGGTTGTCTCCCTACCACCAAAAGCATAGACAGAGATGAAACAGATGATAGGCAACTTTCTTTTTTATTACTTTTTAATTCTCTCCTCAGTTGGGGGTGAGGCACTAGAGTATACAAATCAATAACTTTTATCAATAAAATATAAAAATTTCATAAATATGTTTAGGGTGAATTTCTATTCCAAGTCAAATAACTCTCCGTGCCCTATCAGGAAAGAAATCCAGAGAATAAGTGGTCAGCTAAGACATTTTAAGGAAGTTATGTTAGAAAACTAAAGTTACACTGTTTTCATTTCTATCTTTTATGTAAACCAGAGCTAGGGATCTCAATCTTTAGAAAGATATAACAGTCTAAAACTAGCATATGAATTATGGATGAATTGAGCTTAACAATGCTTTATTTCTCTGTCAACTGGCCAACGCATAATACTTGATCTAAAACTTTAGGTGACCCCCAAAATGTACTGACCAAATATATCCCAAACAATGTGACTACTGGCTAATGTTGACCAAATTGCTTTCAATGGTAAATTGATCCTTTTTGGATTACCATTCTCTTATTTTTAGCAAAAACTTCTTTTTTATCTATTTCATCAGGCTTAACACTCAGAGTCAAGCTTGATTCCTCTCTTTCTATTTATACTGCACTTTCAATCAATGTGAAAATCCTACCAGTATTAATTTCCCCATGTTTACTTCAGGTCTGCTACCCACTGTCTCCTGCCTCAGTTATGATTCTAACCCAAGTTATCACATCTTGCCTAGTATATAGTGCAATAGATTACTCTTTGGCCCCCTTGCTTCCCACTCTGTCCACAATCTGTTTTCCAAGCAAAAATTAGAGTGACATATTTAAAATATATACAGATTATGCCATTCCCCTGCTCAGAACACAAACAGTGGTGCAAGGGTTTCACATCACAAACTGAACAAAATCTCAAATCCCCAGTACTCTATGTGACCAGGTCGTTACTCAGATCTGTGACCTCATTTTCTATCATTATATTTCTTGTTCATAATAATTTGGCCAAGTAGCCACCTTCCATTTCATGAACATGTCCAGCTCATTCCTGATTTTGAACTGGCATGTGCTGTTCACTGCCTAGACTACTCTTATCCAACAAAGTTTCATGACTTATTATTCTACTTCATCCAAACAGCTACTCAATTATGACCCCTTCCAAGAGGCCCCTCTTGACTTACTAATAATGTTCAGTGATTACTCCCATCACCCTGTTTGTTTCTTTTCTCATATTTACCATGATCAGAAATAATAGTTTTTGTTTGTCTAATACGTGTTTTTCTTTCTGAAAAGAATGCAAGGGTCCTAAAAATAAGACCTCATGTAACATGATCCCTGTTGTAACCAGTAGAAAGATTCTGGTAAATATAAATAGTATTGAATTGATTGTATATAACAACTAGCTTTAAGATATGTTTAAAAATTCCAAATTCAAATTGCTTTAGGAGTAAATCATATTTACTAAGAATCAACCATATAAAAATGTAGACTGATAATTTAGAAAACTAAAAGAGAAATATAAAACCCAGTATTAATATTCATGATCTAATAATTCCTTCACAGCTTGTACATAAAGTACAGAAAAACAGAATAGTCAAGAGCAAACAAGTATACGTATTCACAATAAAAGAGAAAAAATAAGCAGTTTATTCAAACTTCTTTGGATTTAGGTGAATAATATTTCCCTACTATAAAGAATAATATAATTAATTCTCTGGCCAAAACTTTGGAAATCTTTTAAAAATATGTTTTCAATTAAGTGGTAAATTCTGTTCATCTATCTTCCAGATAAGCAATATGAGTTTATAAAATTTTATTTTTTTCCTCCCCTCGGAGAAAATCAATCCCAATACTTTTTCTTCTATTGTAAGTAACTTTGCTCTCAATATTTTAGATGCCAAGCTATGCCAGCTGTAATTAGGATCAGGAAACAGATGTAAGTGATGGCTTTCAGGAAGTTCTGTGCTCAGTGACCAGAACACTATTTCAAAGGTTCAGCTTCATGATAAGTCTTCTGCTCTCTGCCCCTAATGCTAGCATAGTTTTAGGTAATTAATCCAAAAAAGATAAGTTATTTTTAGATCTCTTTTTATGGTGCTGGACATTGAAACCAAAGCTTTGTGGATGCTATGCAAGAACATTCTATCACTCAGCTATACCACTCAGCCCCAAAGACACCTTATTTCTGTATTTCACTCATACATGTTATCTTGACTTCCACTATTGTTCCCTATATAAAATTCACATTTTTCAAATCAAATTGACTATAAGTAACCTTAAGTCATCAAAAGCCCATGAAAAACTTTCCAGAATGTAGTTGCTAGTGAAGATTGTTACTTAACAATATTCTTAATTCTTAACAGAAAAATAATTTAATGTGATCCTTTGATATAAATACATTTGCCAGTTTAAGTATGTGGCTTTAGGAAAACTGTCAGAAATATTAGATTTTTCAGGCTGGGGTTGTGGCTCAACAGTAGAGTGCTCATCTAGCACATGCGAGGCCCTGGGTTCGATCCTCAACACCACATAAAAATAAATAAATAAAATAAAGGTATTGCATCCAACTACAGCTAAAAAAATAAAAAAAAATTTTAAAAAGAAATATCATAGTTTTAAAGAAAAAATACCAATCTTTCAAGTTGCTGATAGATGATTACTAGATTAATGTTCAAAGAAGAGGAGGAAGTGGGGGTGGATGAGGACAAAATAAAAGAGAAGACTGAGAAGGAGAGGACACTAATTCATAACAGTACAATTTATTTTTATGCAGATATCCCATAATGCAATTTTAAAAATAAGAAGTAAAATTCTTATTCATAGAGCAAAGAATATCTGATATTGAAACTTAAGTTTGAAGCATCATGTATTTTAAGTGAAAATTCTTAATACTCATGATGCAACCGGATTAAACTGCTGAATCTGACCGAAAGGCTTACAAATAATTTATAAAATTTTATTTAAACTTTGCTTATAACATTGTCTAATATTATTTAGACTTTAGATTTAATTTTTCTCAGCATTAACACTGTAAACTGCAGGAGTAAAGAGGGAAGAGCATGCCCATGACTTCCAAGAAAATTCTGAAATTTTTCCTGCTGTGAGCTAAGGACAAGAACATCATGCTTCTCTCATTCATTGAGTCCAAAATCCTGAGTCCAAATCATTGCCCATCACTCAAAATCTTAAATCCAAATCACTTAATGGCTCATTGTATATTTTACTAAAACTTTTTGTCTATTTTTTTTCTGGAAATGAAGGTGGTTCTAGGCAGACCTCAGAGACTAGCAAGAGTTCCTTTAGCTTTCTGTGGTCACTCTAAAATGATTTCTCCTTCTTCCATCTTCAAAAGATGGGGATTCACTGCAGCACGTGGCATCGGGTAATTTCACATGTTATTCTCCCTTTATTCCCTGGAGATTTTAAAAACTGACTTACCCCCCCCACCCGCCCCGCCATTTGTTCATCAGCTTTTGTGACTTAAATTTCTATGTGGATGATCATTGAACACCTTATTCTTTCACATTCTTGACTTCTACTTCTGACCATTCTTATCCACTTCACTGAAGCCACATTTTTTCATGGTGATACCCTCAACTTACAGCCTATAATATCTCAGCTTCCCAATAATCATTTAAAAAAAATTCTACTCTTTGAACATACCACCTAAAGTATTTTCATCTAATTTTCTTAAATAACTCTGCATCAACCCGAAACAATTTTTTTCTCTTTGAGACTTCTATTGACTCTATAACTGTTCCAGTGTTGATAATGTAACTGTCTTATTTTCTTTCCTACCTTCCATGGTCCAAAACTATCATTACAAAATACCATATTTGTTTGCTCTTTGCTTCCTCCAATGTGAAAGCATTTGCAAAGGTCCCCAAATGTGTTTGAACTCAAATATTTACTTACCACCAACCTACATTTTAGTGGTGAAATATCCATCCCTGAAAAAATTTTCACAACTGTGCTTATGATTGCAATTTTAACTCAATAAGGCAGAACATATTTCCTGAGTGTTCTAATTTTTCAAAATGGGTATTTTACATGCCTTCCCTCTGAAATCCTTTTCACTTTTTCATCCTTATGTAAACCCCCTAGCATGCATATGTGTGTGTGTGTGTGCATATATGTTTTTTTTTTTTTGGATGGGGGGAGTACCAGGGATTGAACTCAAGGGCACTCAACCACTGAGCACATCCCCAGTCCTATTTTGTATTTTATTTAGAGGCAGGGTCTCACTGAGTTGCTTAGCACCTTGCTTTTGCTGAGGCTAGCTTTAAACTCACGGTCCTCCTATCTCAGTCAAATGCAGTGATTACAGGCATGCACCACTTCGCCTGGCTAGCCTGCTTTTTAATGACGTGAAAAAGTCAGAAAATCCTTCATATCAGCAAATCTATTAATCTATCGGAACCTGAATTCACATTTTTTTTGTAGTCCCTCAAATTACAATTAAAATGGAAAAAAAGTTTTTCTCCTATCAGAGGCTAATCCCCCGCCCACTCTATCTTTTCACTTTATCCAAAGTTACACTGGTTTGTCCATTCTGGAATGTATGAAATTATAACTCCCTCTCAGATTCTGAATTTATTTTTTCTTTCTGGTATTATTTATATGGGCATAGAGACATGATTTAATATTTCTTATCTTAAAGTAAACAAAAACCCATACCTTGGCTTTCAGCTATAACTTGATTTCTCTCAATTCCTTGTATTATCTAAATCCACATTATCCCGAATCCTTGAAAGTGTTCCTGAAAGACCAATATCTTAATGGTTTGGCTGCACACTGTGGTGCTATTGGGAGATGGTGAGACCTTTAGGAGGTGGGATCTAATCAGAGGAAGTTAGGTCACTGTGAACATGTTATTGAAGAGGACACCAGGACTTCAGCCCCTTCCGTCTGCCATGAAATGAGCAATTTCCTATGCCAGGTGCTTGCAATAAGCCGAACTATACTTTTCCTCCTTATTAGTTATGTATCTGAGGTATTTTGTCACAGTTGTGGAAAGTTAATAAACCTTCCATAGAAAATATCCCAAAGAATTGTCTGTGGCTGCTATTTTTATTTAACTCATACTTTCCATTCACTACAGGTGGACATTCATTTCCAACTATTTTCAAATCATAACTAGTCTTCTTTTGCCAAAAACAACTGGAAACTTGTCATTCTCCACAATAGTATAAACTATCTCCATGAAACACTGGCTTTTTTAAAAAAAATTATTAACTTATTAACATGTAACTCATATACAATTTACCCATTCACAATACACAATTCAATAGTTTTAAATATTTTCACGGAGTTTCAAAAAATCATATAAATTTTGAAGTAGTTTTACAACTTCAAAAAAGAAACTGTATACCTAGTCATTTCCCATTCTCTATGCACTGCCTGTGCTCCTACTAGTTAGGTAATCTCCTACCAATCTTCTTACTGATTTTGTTCTTTCCTATCCTGGATATTTCAAACAAATGGAGTAATACAATTAATGGTGATTTGTGATCAACTTGTTTCATGTAGCACAATATTTTCAAGGTTTACCCTTACTGCATCATGTGACAACAGTTCATTTCCTTCTACTGCCAAAGAATATTTCATTGTATGGGTATATACTGTATTTATTAATCCACTCCTCAGTTGATTTCAGTTTGGGGCTATTATGAACAATACTCCTATGAACACTTATTTACAAGTGTTCAAGTACATATGTTTTAATTTCTCTTTAGTATATATTGAGGTATGGTATTGTTGGATCATACAGTAACTGTGTGTGTTTAACCTTTTGGGAAACTCTGTCTTCAAATGTGTAAGTGCCATATTACATGCTTAAAAGCAACTTAAGAGGATTTCAAGTCTTCTACATCCTCATCTCTTTTTGATGACAGCTTGTCTTAGTGGGTATGAAGTGGCATCTCATTGTGGTTTTGCTATGCATTATTCTGATGTGTAATCTATTATTTTCATGATAAAATATCTCTGTGGGTTGCCTAAAAGAAAGACATAGGCTCATACTTCTTTCCTCCCAGTTTCACACATCTCCACACCTCTGTTGCATACTGCTGGTCAAAGGTTGCAGTAAGTGTAGCCTACATGCAGGACACTGATTCTTAGTTACCTATTATATACCTCTATTATATATCTATTCCTTGGAATAGTCAAAATACAAACATCACATCTTAAAACTATGTAATTTTTGCCTTTTTATGGCATAATAGAATTCATTTATTTAATAATGCATTAAATCAAGTGCTGGAGTAAGAGATTATAAAATTGAATAAAGACAAGAATAAAACAAATGGCTTAGTTTATCAACTTGGTCATGTTGCTGGCTACCTGGGCTGCAGTTAATTCACCTAGGAAATAAGGTGGCTGGACACAGTAATCTTTGAGTCATTGCTGCTCCAAAATTAGGAAAGTCATCCCCAGTGATGTGTAATTACTCTAAATACTAAGTTATATAACATCTTTACTGGAAGTATTTGACTTCTACTGCCAGGAAACCCTTGGCACTTTAAATACAATCATTTTTTTGGTACTTAGAAAAGTTGCCAGGGAGTGAATAAACATTAAGTACAGAAACTTTCTGTTTATTATCAGAGTAAATACAATAAAAGCAGAAGTGACTTTTATCCTTCACACCAAGTAATTTTCTACCTAATTAACAAAATTTGTCTCTTGAAAGTGATAATTTTATAGACAAATGATTCATTTTGTTTTGGTACAGTTTGGATTAGTGGTTCAAGATAAATGTTTCCACCAACCCAAATCTGATCTAATTAAGTGAAGCCCCAAGTACAGGAAACTGAGCTGACACTAAATTGTTCATATAATAACTCACTGCCTTTCAGCACTAGTTTTTCAAGGTTAATATAACTTCAGCAGGAGGAAGAAAATCTGGTGATGGAGGATGATTATACTGAACTGTTTACTTTTTAAACAAAATGGATTTATTATGTTAGAAATATCAAGAACAGTAGATGAAAAACAAATATAATCTGAAAGCAAAAATCCAAATCATTTTGGTGGAGGTTGTTACTATGTTGGTGTTGAATATTTTTCTTCATCATAGGCGTAGCATGTGTTTGTAGGTTTCGAGAAAGAAAATGATGTTTTGGGTATAGAACTGTATGAAGCAGTGACAATCGAAGCAAGGAAGAAAGGTGTTTTATATCCTTCTGGCTATTCCTGGCTACCAAAAGAAAATGCTTTCCACCACCTGCAATTGTCTTGAGTTGAAAGTTGTTAAACCACATTGAGCTTGGCAGATTTCTGGAAGCCAACAGAAGAAGTATCGCTCTGGGACAATTTCATACTGTAAAGTAATTTTCCTTTTGCACTTCTGTTTTCTTTTGGTAACTTTATTGAGAAATAATTAACATTTAATACATTTAATATTTAATACCCATTTAGTACACAATTTGATCAGTTTTGACCATTCAGTATGCAATTTGATCAGTTTTGACATGTTTCAGGCTTTGAAACCATCACCCTAATCAGGGTAATGAACATTTCCTTTGTCCCCCAAAGTGTCCTGCCTCCTATTGCAATCCACTCTTCTGTCCATTGCCATCTTCAATCAATCATCAATCTACTTTTCATTACTGTTGTGTTATTTTTATTTTCAAAACATTTTTTTCAAAACTGGCTTCATGCAGTAGATATCCTTTTTTGCATGCTTTTTTTTAACTTATAATTATTTGGAAAGTCATCCACATTGTTGTGCATATCAATTATTCCCTCCTCATTTTATTGCTGAGTAGCACCCCATTGTATAAATATGACACAATTTATTTCCTAATTCACTTGTTAATGGATGTATAGTTTGATTCTGATTCTTGATAATTACAAATAAAGCTGCTGTGGATATTTATGTACAAATCTTTGTTGATGCCAATACTTTCATTTCTCTTAGGTTAATTTATAAAAGTAGGTGATGGGTCATATGGTAAAATTATGTTCAAATTTATAAGAAATCACTGAATCCTTATCTAGAGTCTCTTAGCATTTTGCATTCTTTCTGCAGTCTATGAAAATTATGACTGTTTTGCATTCTGATTGACCCTTAGTGTTATCATATATTATTTTTAATTAGAATTTTAAGAATTCTACTAGTTTTGCAGTAGCAACTCATTCTGGTTTTAGATTTACAAATCCCTGATGACTTATAATATTGAGAAGCTTTTCATATGTTTATTAAAATGTGCATATATTCTTTCATGAAATATATCATCAAATATTTAAAAATTTTGTATTATCATCTTATTAAGTTGTAAGTGTTCATTATGTTTGTGATAAAAACTTACTGTCTGATGTATGTGTCACAGATTTTTCTTCTAGTTTGTAGTATTTTTCCTGGAGCAAAGTATGTGAATTGAAGAAGTCCAATTCATCAATTTTTATTTCTTTTATGCTACATAATTTTTTGTTTTCTAAACAAGACATATTTACTTATTTCCAAACTGCAAAAGTTATTTCTGTTTTCCTCTATCTTTCTAGTTTCATACTTTACCCTTAGCCCTATGATTCCCTTTTACTATATATCTATATATGGCATGAAGTAAGGATATGTAATTTATTTTCTCATATAGTTATTACAGCACAATATGTAAAAAAAATTCCTTTTTCCATTGGATTGCCTTAGAACCATCATTGAAAATTCATTGAATATATATGTGTGAGTCTACTTCTAGACTATCTATTCTGTTCCATTTATTTATATGTCAAACTTTTTATGAACATCAAACTCTCTTGACTGCTGTATCTTTATGATAATTCACTCTCTTTTAAAAAATAATTTGCTTTAGTTATTCTAGCTCTTTTGCATTTCCAAATGTCAAATTGGTGCAAAATTGGAATTGCATTTATTAGATATATAAATTTGAAGAGAATTACAATTTTAACAATACTGTTTTCCAGTCTGCAGACATGGTATTTATCTGTTCATTTGAGTCTTCTTTAGTTTTGATCAACAATGTTTGTAGCTCCAGGGTAGAAGTAATCCTATAGACAATATTTACTATAGATAAAACAAAAATGAATACGAATGTTTGTGTTCCAACTTGATTTACAAAAATAGGCAGTAGGCTGAATTTGGCCCATGATCATTAGTTTGCTGATCCACAGTTAAAAACCATTAGCTTTTAAGATTGTTATTAATATGGTTTGATTTAGATCTGCCATCTTCTATTTGCTTCCTTCTGATTCCATCTGTTTTTGTTTATTTCTTTTGTTTTGTTTTCACAGTGTTGGGGATGAAATCCAGGATCTTGTGTATGATAGGCAAGTACTCTATCACTGAGCTACATTCCTAGACTTCCACTGTGTTTTTTATTATCTATCTTCCTTTCTCTTTTTATTTCTGATTGACAGATTTTTTAAAACAAAATTTAGTTTTATTATTTGATTTTCTAAAATATCTATTTATATTATATTTTTAATGATTGCCCTTCAGATTACATAACGTATTTGAATTTTCAAAATTTATATGAGTTATACCATCTCCTATAAAACTTGCAGTCATATATATGTTTTCAGTATCCCTCCATTAGTGACCTATATGCTGTGATTGTTATGTGTATTACATAGCACATAACAGAATGAAGTTCTACCCCACAACATTATAATTTTGGTTCTCTACACAATATAGATTATAACATCAATCCTATCTTTTTATTCTGATGTTTTGGTGTCTGGAGCCTTACTAACCCTAAGGAAACTACCCCTCCCAGGGCCAGCCAGTTCCTCAAGATAGTAAATAACTTGCCTGCAAGTTGCACCCTTCGTAAAACCAACCAATCAATCCAAAAAAGCTCTTGCATCCACCATCACCTTTATTAGGCTCTCACAGAGCCACTGCCCTCCTAACCTTAATCATCCTAGGACCTGGTCTCAGAATATTGGGACAGCCTCTAAACCCTATAGCTCATGGATGTTATTCAGACTAGTTCATCTGCACCTGCTTAGCCTGCTTGTTATGCCAAGCCCATTGCTTCCCAAGAAAACTGCAATAGTCTCTTGACAATATTTTTCTTTCCCTCCTGTTTCCTGAGTAGTCTGACACTTCCACCTTCTCCAAGTGTCCTTGTGTGGGCAGGAGTGTCTGCTCCTCTTGGAACCTGGGAGTAGGAAACTGTATTTTCAGTGACAGTCAATTTCTGATATTTTGGACTTACCATATCTTAATAATAATACAACCTGCATTTTAAACATGTATTTTGTACTTATCTAGCTGTTCAGCATTTCTGTTAAGCTAGCTTTATTCCTAACACTCCAAATTTCCCTCTGGTATTTGTTATTTTCAGCTTGAAGAATTGCCCTTAGACTTTGTTTCATAACATACCTATTAATAATGCTTTTATTTGGTTTCCTTTCCTCAGAGAATGTCTTTATTTTTCTGAGCTCTATGGATTTTGGTAAGAAATAAATTTTCATTCAAGTTCCGGTTCCCCTAAATACAATGAACTTTCCAGATAGTTATCTTTATCTTTTTTTTTTTTTTTCAGTTTAGTTGTGTAATCTAGTCAGGGTCTTCTTTGAATTTACACTTTATGGCTCACTTCGGATCTTAAATTTATTTGTTTCACCAAACTTGAGAAAATTTTATCTATTGTATCTTCAAAGAATGTTCTCTTTCAGGGGCTTCAAAGATGTGTGTTAGATTTCACACACACACACACACACACACACACACACACACACACACATATTATATTTTTCCCCCACAGATTCTCGAGACTGTGCTAATTATATTGTAGAATTTCTTCTCAATGTTTCTCAAGTTGAATATTTTATGCTGTCTTAATCTCCAGTTCTTGTTATCCACCTTCTGCTTTATGGAGGCAATTCAATGAGTTTTTTATTTAAAATAATGTATTCTTCAAGTTAAAATTTTCCATTTGATACTTTTCATAGTTTGTATCTCTCTGCTAAGATATCCTACATTTCCATTTATTTGCAGTTTATTTTCTATTACCTTATGATGAAAATTTTAATAGCTGCTTTATAGTGTCCAACCTCTAGGTTACCTCTGTTCTATAAAGTCAGTTTGTTGATTGCCTTTTCTTTTGGTAGGTGGTTACGTTTTCCTGGTTCTTTGTTTACCAAGTAGTTTTGGACTAGATGCTGGATATTGTAATTGTTTGTGCAGCCCCTGAGTTCTATTACAATGTACTGGAGACGTTTTTGATTTTGCTGGCAATCAAACAAAAAATATATACACAGTGTAAATCCTATATCACCTTCTGTAAGTGGTGATTCTACTTCAGTTGTTGCTTCTACTTCAATCTATATCATAAAGTCAAGCTTATATTTGTACAGGTTAACATACAGGATTCCTCTCTTTTTTAAGGGTACCTCAATGGATTCTCTGCCATTCTTTCCCAGTCTTTTGTCTAGAAACATGGGTATTCTATTTTAGTCATTGGAGCAACTGAAGTCCACTCTCAAGGAAAATCTATGAAAGCAAAATAAAACTCCAACAGGCACCACCAGGCACATTACTCCACCAACTTATGACTGCTTTTTTAATCTATCCACTTTTATATATTTTATAGAATTCTCTGTATTTTTGTTTTGTCTCCCAGTAATTTAGTTGCTATCATTGGGAAGGATGAACTGTAATAGGATTACACAGTCACAGTGTAACTTAAACTTACCTTTCTCTTTTTTTAAGCAATTTTTCTCAAAATAATGTCATTTAAAAATATAACCAACTTAGTCAGAAATACTTTAATATCAATTTGGATCTCATTGCTCTTTAGAGTTGCTTGCCACATACTTCAAATGATATCTTGTGTCTTTAGCTCCATTTGATGAATAATTTTTAATTCAGTATGATTTAGAGTTCCAAATTTAGAACCCAAATTTTCATGTATAATTCATTAGCAAAAACTGTCCATTTCTTCTTCTGGTGTCATCTTTTTGGTGAACTTAAAAGTAGGAAGGTTTTATATCTGCCATCAAAGGAAGACAACTTTTCTATTTCTAAAGTTTCTCTTGTGATGAGTACTCTGCAGGCATGGTGCTCTTAATTTCTCACTTTGGGAAGAGCCATGATTTAATATAATGTTTGAGTTTGAAATGAAACATTGAGCATGCAAACCAAGCTTCTTATTTTCATTTGTTCTAGAATTGAGAGGTTCATAGGAAGCACAGAGGAAATGGCTAGTTTAACCTGTGCAGAGGTTTTAAGTTGGGAAGCCCACATGCCTAGAGATTATAAGCACCACTCTGTATTATCAACGCCCACCAATGTTTAATTCTGAATTATTCTGGCTCATTTTTTTTTAATTTTGTACTTTAACATGATTTTTTACTACAAAGTTGCAACAAGGAACCCCTTTATGTAATTACATCAGCTTTCCCTAAATATCAACATCTTATGTAAGCATGGCACAATGGTAAAAATAAGAGATTAATGCTTGCATAAGGATACTAACTAAATAACAGACTTAATTTAAATTTCTCCAGTTTTTCCACTTTTTCTTCTTTCAACCTAAAATTTCACATTGTCATATCTCTTTATTCCTTCCAATCTATGAGACAGTTTCTTTCTCTTTCACCATTAAAGAGCAATTGTCAGATATTTTGCAGAATGCCTATCAATTTGGGTTTGTATAATGGGTTTTCATGATTAGGCAAAACTATGGATCTCGAGGAATATTACCACATTAGCAATGTTCCTTTTACCTTCGATCAGGAGTATATGTTATCAATAAAAGCAGGCTTCTCTGCTATAAAGTTATTGTCTTTCCCTTTTCGTGTGCAATTCCCAAGAAGTGGCTTACAAAGTCCAGTCTAAACACAAGGATAGAGTAATTAAAATCAACCTTCTAGAAGGCAAAGTATGGCAAAATTTGTGAATATATGTTAAAATCCCCACAATAGTAATAAATATTTTGATGGATTACTTTGAGGTTTTGCAAATTTTATGTTTCTTCTTAAACTTTTGGCCATTAACATGGCCAACAACCACATGTTTCCACCACATTTAAAAAAAATAATGGGAAGGTAGATCTTTCCATTTTCTAAGGTCTTCTTTGATTTTTTTCTTTAGGGTTCTGTAATTTTCACTATATAGATCTTTCACCTCTTTCATTAAGTTGATTCCAAAGTTTTTTTTTTTTTTTTGAGGCTATTGAGAATGGGGTAGTTTTCTTCGTTTCCCTTTCTGAGGATTTGTCACTGATACACAGAAATGACTTTGGTTTATGGGTGTTGATTTTATATTCTGCTACTTTGCTGAATTCATTTACTAGTTCTAGAAGTTTTCTGGTGGAATTTTTAGGGTCTTCTAGGTATAGAATCATATCATCAGCAATTAGTGCCAATTTGAGTTCTTCTTTTCCTATGTGTATCCCTTTAATTTCTTTCGTCTAATTTCTCTGGCCAGTGTTTCAAGAACTATGTTGAATAGAAGTGGTGAAAGAGGGCATCCCTGTCATGTTCCAGATTTTAGAGGGAATGCCTTCAATTTTTCTCCATTTAGAAGGACATTGGCCTGGGGTTTAGCATAAATAGTCTTTACAATGTTCAGATATGTTCCTGTTATCCCTAGTTTTTCTAGTGTTTTGAACATGAAGTGGTGTTGTATTGATCATATGATCATATGATTCTTATCTTTGAGTCTATTGATGTGATGAATTACATTTATTGATTTCTGTATGATGAATCCCACTTGATCATAGTGCACAATCTTTTTGATATGTTTTTGTATTCAATTTGCCAGAATTTTATTGAGAATTTTTTCATCTATGTTCATTAGAGATATTGGTCTGAAGTTTTCCTTTTTTAATTTGCCTTTGCCTGGTTTTGAAATCAGAGTGATATTGGCCTCATAGAATGAGTTGAGAAGTGCTGCCTCTTTTTCTATTTCCTGAACTAAAATGGAGAATATTGGTATTAGTTCTTCTTTAAAGGTCTTGTAGAACTTGGCTGTGCATCTGTCTGGTTCTGGGCTTTTCTTGGTTGGTAGACTTTTGATGGCATCTGCTATCTCATCACTTGAAATTGATCTGTTTAAATTGTGTATATCATCCTGATTCAATTTGTGCAAATTATATGACTCTAGAAATTTGTCAATGCCTTCAGTATTTTCTATTTTATTGGAATACATGTTTTCAAAATAATTTCTTATTATCTTCTGCATTTCTTTAGTGTCTGTTGTGATATTTCCTTTTTCATCACATATGTTAGTGATTTGAGTTTTCTCTCTTTGTTAGCATGGATAAGGGTCTGTCAATTTTATTTATTTTTGCAAAGAACCAACTTTTTGTTCTGTCAATTTTTTCAATTGTTTCTGTTGTTTCAATTCATTGATTTCAGCTTTGATTTTTAATTATTTCCTATCTTCTGTTGCTTTTGGTGTTGATTCATTCTTCTTTTTCTAGGGCTTTGAGATGTAATGTTAAGTAATTTATTTCTTGGAAAAATGGGAATGGAACCACCATTTGAGCCACTCTTTGATCTATACAGAAAGGACTTAGAAACAGCATTCTACAGGGATACAGCCACATCAATGTTTATAGTAGCACAATTTACAATAGTTAAACTGAAGAAACAACCTAGATGCCCTTCAGTAGATGAACCAATAAAAAATGTGGCATATATACACAATGGAATATTACTTAGCAATAAAAGAGAATAAAATCATGACATTTGCAGGTAAATGGATGGAGTCAGAGAAGATAATGCTAAGTGAATTTAGCCAGTCCCAAAAAACCAAATGCCGAATGTTTTCTCTGATAATAAGGAGGCTGATTCATAGTGGGATAGAGAGGGGGAGCGTATGGGGAATAAATGAACTCTAGATAGGGCAGAGGGGTTGAAGGGGAAGGGAATGGGCATGGGGTTAGAAATGATGGTGAAATGTGGTGGTCATTATTATCCAAAGTACAGGTATGAAGACACGAATTGGTGTGAATATACTATGTATACAACTAGAGATAAGCAAAATTGTGCTCTATATGTGTAATAAGAAACATAATGCATTCTGCTATCCTATATAAATAAAAATAAATTAAAAAAGAAAAAGAATGGGAAAAATATCCAATATCTAGTTAATTTCAGAAAATTTTACCTCTATCCAAAAGACTTCCAGGACACTCATGTTTGGATTATTAATTCATTAAATAATCTTTCACAAGTTTTAGTTTCTAAAACTCATAGAAACTATTTGGGGCAAATAAATTTATTTTCTGTGGTGGAACATAGAGACTTGCAAATGAGACTATTTTTGCCTGGAATAATTTTGCAATATTTATTTCTCACAGATAAGTGGAGCTTCAAGTTATGTCCAGACCTACTTTCTGTGGTCTTCCATGTCTTGCTCTAGTCACTCTGAATTTTCATTTTATTTTTTCTTGTGAACCTGAAAATAATTCCTTACATGTGTATACTTTAACATACTTGATGCAATTTATTTTTAAAATAAATCTGTGAAGTGTACATATATCAGGGACACTAATTTGCAAATAAAAACGTTGGTACTCTGAGAGGTCAAGATCACAGAGCTTGACCTGTAGGAGCAAAAGACAGGACTAGAGCCAAACTTTCTACTTGTTCATATAGTACTTTCTATGAATCATTGTGCTGTAGCTTTTATATTCACATGCACACAAACAAAACATAGAAGCTGCCAAACATTCATATTCCAGAAGATCACATGAGCCAGTGGGGAAGAAATAAGGAGTCATTACATCTATTTTTTTGTCTCAGTTGACATAGAGCTTTTCAATGGCATTTTTCTTCTGCTTCCATCTTTGCAAGTGGGTTCCATGAGATCAATGCCTGCTTCACTTATTTTTGAAATGAATAGTAAATAAGTGTGTGTGAAATGACTACTCAGCCAAATTATTCCAGGCATCAAGACACTAAGCTAATATAATAAAGGGATTATATTTTAACTGATATGTTTTTCTTGAATATCCTAAATAAATGCATGATAATGAATTATAACTAGATGTTTATTGGTAAGATGTTTGAACCTTATGACTATAGTATTCTTCGTAGTTTGACTATTTTAGTGGACAAATCATGTATTATTATAGACCACTAAACATCAAGGCACAGTGACAGGATTAAAGATGATACAACTGGTTATACTTTGGATGAAATTCCTGAGCTGGAAGATGATGCTTTTTAGTATAAGGTAATGTGGAATTAAAAACATGGCCACTGTAATGATACTCTCTTCCAGGTCAAGTCTCATTTTGTGACCTTGCACAAGCCTCTCCTCTACCCTTGGTTTCTTCATTTGTAAACATGATTTTAATGATGCTCAAATGGGACAGCATTTTTGAAGTACATGGTAGTACCTGACATAAAGTAATTCCTAGCATAAGTAAATGATGGGAATGGCCATATATTAAATTTTCATATAGGCTATCTGTAAACTATGCTGGAATAATAGGTATTTTTCCGTCCATAGCATCAAATGTTTTACATTTAACATTTCTGTTTCACTCAGTACACTTGAAATTATGTGGACTTTAGAATTAAATGGGCAAATTCTACCACTTAATGGCTCCTTGTGACCCCAAGGAATTTATATAGCTGTGTGAACCTGTTTCCTCTTCTGTAAGATGGAAATAAGAATAACAAAAATGATAATCTCTTTGAAGTCATTATGTGCCAGTTATTTTGCTGATTTATTATCTTCATTATCTTAAGATCTACCCGTACAATTTAATATTTAAAAAGAATCTATATGTAAATCACTTGTATCATATCTGCCACATCATTATGTGCTAAATACATTTTAATTTTCTGCCTCTTTTTTCTATTACCCATCATATACTTGAACAGCTTTTATCATTGACTGATTAATTCACACATTTAATCAATTTATGCATAATACAAATCATTCTACTCTGCTTTGGTGTCACTGTCTGAATTTCAGTTTCTTCACTTGCAAAATATGGATTAATCATACCTAATATGAGACACTATATGCAAATGTCTTCCACCATGCCTAGGACTTCTTAAGCTTTCAAGCAATGATTTATTCACTTTCCTCCTTTAAAACTTGCTCCCAGACTCAATGTTAGAGATGACCCCATGTGCTAATTCTATTGCCTAATAAGGAGCCATATCTTAGAGAGGTATTTACAAACAGGAATTAATTACATCAGTATTTAGAAGAAACAATAAGGAGTTTTTCATAATTCTATGGCAGTAACAATTTTCAAAGGGCATAAACTCCTATTCAATTCAAATGTTCCTCTAAGAAACGTAGAAAAATAATCAACTGAACAGTTGCTTGTTAACCAGGATCTGTAATTTGAGTATTCTGGATTATGTTGTCTAAAAATGCTTTCTATTTGTAAGGTGAAAATATAGTAGTTTGATTTCCTTCCCAGTTTATATTGTCCTAGTACCAAATACTATAAAAGCAATGTATTTTTATGGGCCAACTGTGTGGAAAGACAGAGAGGGATTATGTGTTTTTCTTTTGGCCTTAAGCAAAGAGGCCAACGTGATGAAGATTTGGGCCTACTTTTTCCTCTATTAGATGCACGGTCTCTGGTCTAATTCCTAGGTCCTTGATCCACTTTGAGTTGAGTTTTGTGCATGGTGAGAGATAGGGGTTTATTTTCATTCTGCTGCATATGGCTTTTCAGTTTTCCCAGCACCATTTGTTGAAGAGACTATCATTTCTCCAATGTATGTTTTTGGCACCTTTTTCTAGTATGAGATAATTGTAATTTTGTGGGTTAGTCTCTGTGTCCTCTATTCTGTACCATTGGTCTGCCAGTCTGTTTTGGTGCCAATGCCATGCCATTTTTAAAAATATAGATTTGTAGTATAGTTTAAGGTCTGGTATTGTGAGGCCTCCTGCTTCACTCTTCTTGGTAAGGATTGCTTCCGTTATTTTGGGTCTCTTATTTATCCAAATGAATTTCATGATTGCTTTTTCTATTTCTATAAGGAATGACATTGAGATTTCAATTGGAATTGCATTTAATCTGTATATTGTTTTTGGTAGTATGGCCATTTTGACAATGTTGATTCTGCCTGTCCAAGAGCATTGGATATCTTTCCATCTTCTAAGATATTCTTCAATTCCTTTTTTTAGTTTTCTGTAGTTTTCAATGTAGAGATCTTTCACCTCTATTGTTAATTTGACTCCAAAGTATTTTTTTTTGAGGCTATGTGAATGGGGTAGTTTTTGTAATTTCTCTTTTAGAGAATTCATCACTGACATATACAAATGCATTTGATTTATGGGTATTGATTTTATATCCTGCTACTTTGCTGAATTCATTAATTAACTTTAGAAGTTTGCTGGTGGAGTTTTTGGATCCTCTAAGTTTAGAATCATGTCATCAGCAAATAATGATTTGAGTTCTTCTTTTCCTATTTGTATCTCTTTAATTTCTTTTGTCTGTCTAATTGCTCTGGCTAGAGTTTCAAGGACTATGTTAAATAAAAGTGGTAAAAGAGAGTATCCCTGTCTTGTTCCAGTTTTTAGAGGGAATGCTTCCAAGTTTTCTCTTGTTTAGAATGATGTTGGTCTTGAGTTTAGCATAGATAGTTTTTATGATGTTGAGGTATGTTCCTACTATCCTTAGTTTTTCTAGTGTTTTGAACATGAAAGGATGTTGTATTTTGTCAAATGCTTTCTCTGCATCAAATGATACAATCTTGTCTTTAAGTCTATCGATGTAATGAATTATGTTTATTGATTTCTGGATGTTGAACCAACCTCACATTCCTGGAATCATGGTTCACTATATTTTTAATCTGTTTTTGTATGTGATTTGCCAGAACTTTATTGAGAATTTTTGCATCTATGTTCACCAGGGATATTGGTCTGAAATTTTCTTTCTTTGATTTGTTTTTGCCTGATTTTGGTATCAGGATAATACTAGCCTCATAAAATGAGTTTTTGATAAAGAATCTCATTCTTTTTTTTTGAACCTGGAATCTCAGAGAATATAAATGCTAAGGATGCAATTGTCAACTTTTACCACTTGTAGAAAAATATTCCTTACGGAAAATAAAGATAAAAACATTTGTTTGGATTTTTAATTAAGTTAGCAAAACCCACATCCTGGTTTCTCTGGTGCATGTGCTAACATCCATATAACTGTGTTCTTTAGGAGCACTTGGGTTGAGATTTCTATTACTTGCAAATTTGCTATTTTAAAAAATGGGCAATGCAGAAAGGCCATACATCCTTTCATTGTTCTGTCCAAAAATTAAATCTTCTGTCTCCAACAGAACAATCCTTGAGCAAAAGAATCACACAGAAGTTATAGAGGTACATGTCCATAGTTAGTGTAAATCTAAATAGACTGACACTAAAATAAGAGGCTCGGCAGAATTTCTCTTGTGGTTTTTGGCATTTTGAGTTCTGCAAAGTTTTTATCTGTATTATTGGAGAATAAAAACATTCTGTCTCTAGTCTCTACTTTTTTCCACCTGAGAGAATAATTCACACACAAACATCAAGAACAAATACGTAGTAATACTTCTCTGAAGTAGTATAGTCTTTGTCTATGTTAAATAATGTCTAGTAATTTTTTCTAAAAATTTCATCATGCACTAAAAGTTCCCTTGAGAAAATGACAAACTTTACCATTACCAGGCACAGCAATTTAGTTCTTCTTTATCTTCATTTTTCCCTTACATACTAGTTATATGCCCATTAAATTAGCTGAAAGGACACATTACAATGTTTTCCAAGGATTTTGTGAAAAATAATCTCCTCTGCTCTACATGAATGAAAAACAGTTGCAACTTCTTAAAATTAGCAATTATTGTTTAGAGCATAAACTGGCACAGTTTTTCTAGAAAAAAAATTGACAGGATTCTGTGAAATAAATATGTGTGTATCCTCAGATCCACAAATCCCACTCCTGGATTAAGATCTCAGAGAAACTCTGGCTCAGCACTCTTTGTTAATATGTCAAAGATGTTTTTCTCAGTGTTTCCATGGGGAGGAGAATGGAAGGCAAAAGGAGTAAATAGGACATGATGCAGCAATTGTAGAATATGGATATGTCTTAGAAACACTAAAAATTAATAAGCCAGAACATAACCCACAGTATACTCTATATAAATTTAAAACCACAGCTATATACAATAGATCCCATATTTTAAAATGGTAACATATTTAAGGACACAGTTGAAACATTTGAAATGAGTGATGAACAGATTGGGAGATAAAAGTCTGGTTTAAGGAAAAATTAAAAACAGATGCTAATCCTGTGTCATGGAAGAAGTATGATGGAATCAGTCCTTTGCTGTAGAAATCATAGCAACCACATGAAAGCAAGCTCCTATTGACCCTTTGGACAATTAATTGTCAAGTGTAGTTTTATAAAAATTTGCTGTACCACAAGTAAAGCATTCATATATAACAAGAACATCAGCCTCCTCTGAAAGTTCCCTCAGTTGTGGTTAAATGAAGAGAATGAGTAAGTACCAGAGCAGGAAGTACCCACAGGTCTTCTGACATGCACTTTCAGAATCTTTTACTATGAGAATTACTTTAGGGTTACACAGACTTGCATATAGCATTAATAATTAATCATTAGGAAATACATATTTATATAAAGATACAAATTTTTCTTTTACTTCTTAATTCTTGTTTTTCTGATTTCAACAATAATACATATACTTTATAAAATTAGAACGTTTGATATTTTTGAGAAGGAAATTGAAATAACCCACATGCATCCATTAGGGGATGAATAATTTGGAACATTTTAGAGGATGTATTTCAGGATTCTCTCTTCATGTGTGTATGTGGGTTTTGTACAGACACACACATCATACTCTTTCATACATAACAAAAGAAGAAAAATACTGTAATGCTATTTATTACTACAGCAGCTATTTTATTAGCTGTTACAAAGTAGTAGACTGGGTGACTCATGAACAACAGAAATGTATTTTTATAGTTGGGAACACTCAAAGGACAAGATGGAAGAGCTAGCATAACAGGCTTATGGTAGGTGTGCCTACCCAGGTTGCAGAGGGCCCTTCTCTCCTTGTTACACAGAGAAGAAAAAGTATAAGAAAGCTCTCTGGGTTCCTCTATAAGGAAACAAATGCCTTTCATGAGGCTATATCCTTAAGACCTAATCTCTTCCTGAAAGTCCCATTTTCTAATACCAGGATATTTAGAGTTAGGATTTCAACATACGAATTTGGGGAGACATAAGCATCTAGTCTATTGCAGCTATTTTGTTATTTTTACGCTGTGCAATATATCATGCAAATTTCCACATTTAAATAAGTACTCTTTGCAAGATATTTATAATGGCTTTTTAGTATTCCATGATATAACTATTGATTAAATTTATTTAGTCATTTTCTTATTATTGGATACCGAGACCTTTATAACTATTTGCTAACATAAACAATGTTTTGACTAGCATAATGGAAAGATATAGATTATTTTTTCTCAGGATATATTAAAAGTTTGCTGAGCAACAAGGTGCATATATGTTGGCAATTTCAGGATTAGATTGTGTTGTAATGGTAGAATCTGAATCTGCCATTTGAAAGGTTTAAATGTCTCTAAGCATCAACGAGCTTAAATTATTTTATATTTCATGGCAAACCTAATATCACCTTTGCCTTCAGAATATTTAGAGACATGACTGTAAGGATACAAGAATAATTATTAAAGAATGATTTTAGGGACTGAGGTTGTGACTCAGTGGTAGAGTGCTTGACTGTACATGTGAGGCCTGGGTTCAATTCTCAGCACTGCATATAAGTAAATAAAATAAAGGTCTATTGACAACTAAAACATATGTTTATAAAATATTTTAAGCTAAATATGAGTAAATAGCAGGAACATTATAGACGGAGCACCTGATATGAACCCTGGCTCTGATATGCAGCAGCTGTATACATGAGTGTGAATCTCTTAACTTGTGTCTCAGTTTCCTGTCTATAAAATGGACATATATTTGTTTTGAGGATTTTATGGCTGTGTGCGGGTGGACTCTGTGTACGTACCCTTTGGTCAATGCTTGGTAGAGAGTTATGGCTGTAAAGTAGGAGTTCTTTTTGTTTCTAAGAGAATTATTTGATTGTATACTAGAAACAAATACCACACTATGATGAATTGGCACTGTTGTTCATACAGTCACTCTATAGGAAAAATAAGAAAATGTAGAAAAATGTCATTTCATCTCTATATAGTAAAACAATACACACACATAACACACCAGGGAAATTTGATTACTTGATCCATTCCACACAATTGCACGCCCTTCTAACAGCATGCATTGCATTTCTTAAAACTTCATTTACTAAGAACACCTAATACCGAGAGCAATTATAGGACCACAGGTTGTAAGCTCTGTTGCTCCTCTGTATCCTTTAAATCTAGACCCTCCTCTATGACCTAAAGAAAACAAACTGTAATTGCAGAGATAAAATTCAGTGACTGGAACCATGCTGAATTGTAGTTATTTTAACAAGCCCTACCTTTTACTTAAGCATCATTCCTCAAAGGTTTTAGTTCCAGTTCATTTACAAATTTCAGTTAAAAGTTTTTGGTTTTGTTTTTTATTTAAAAGAGGTTTTTTTCTTTTTGAAATAGAATATCTATTATCCATTGTCTTCATCTTTCTTTTTTGTCTCAATTTTTTCATTTCTTCATAAATGACTGCTAACATATTAAAGGTCATTTCATTTTAAAAAATAATTTGGTTTTCTGGGGGAAGGTAAGCATTTTGATTTAGTTTAGTAACTACACTAAATCCAATATACTGTACAATACATTGTGAGGAAATCATGCAAGTCTAAGGTCTTCTGATTTTATTTTATATAGCTTACAAATGATGTAATAAGAAATGATATATATATGTCCTGTATATACACACATAACTTTTACGTAGTGTGTACAGTGCTATTCACATTTGTGTGTGTTTGTGTGTATATATACGCTGAAGCATCGGCGTGCAGCATAAAATAGATTTTGAAAGCAAGCATTAGGATTATTTTCATTCATCACCAAAGTTTGTAGCTACTGAGGAAGGATGTTTTGCATTAATTGCCAGGAGTTCATAGTAGGTGATTAATAGAGGAAGTATGATCTCATTCATTACCAAATTAAGTTTTCCTCCTTGCCTCAACACTTTGCCTCTCCATTTGATGGGTAAATCATGGGGGATCAGCTAGACCTTAATTCATGTAACAATTTTACATAGAGTAACAGTTGCAGACAGTCTTTAAAAGGTTAAGAGCAGGGAGAGAAACTTCCTATGTTGTTGGTGTTTGAGATAGGCTTTCTAGATAAGCTTTTTCCTGTCTATAACTGGTTGAGAGAGAAACACAGAAGACGGACAAGTAGAGATCAAATTGTCAGCTTTACTGCTGATCATTCCATGTTGCTTTGGAAGTACAGGCAAATGAGCTTTTGAATATTCCACACCGGTACCCCCTTCTCCCAGGGAAGGTCTGGTAAAGTCTTTGAAAGTCTTAAAGCAATGCTGCCATGACATGCTTTCCGTAGAAAACAGGACAAGGCAAAACTTCTAGCTAAGACTTTGTAGGTAGATTCATTCCCAAGACTGCAAAAGCAAGGAATACAAGAGAAGTGATTTTGAGGAAGGAAGAAAAGCAAGTAAAGGTGGTGGGCGCTTTACCAGCCTGGTCCAGTCTGTGTGTTTCCTACCTGGAAAACGTGTTGGACATCTTCCTGACAGATGTCTCTAAACCCCTGACAGAACAGTGGTCTGGAACCAGGAAGAAAATGGAATTTATGTGCTAACTACTTCTTTTTTTTAATGTTTTATTATTAGCACATTATAATTCTACATAATATTGGGGTAAATTTTGACATAATTATATGTGCATATAATTTGTTCCATTTCAGTTTTGCTGGGCAAAGTTTGCCCTGTGTATTACTTAATCCCTCATACTTACCATCTGTGTGGTCTGGCTCTTTGGGCAGCATCAGAAACTTTGCTGGGCACTTGGAGTACTCTTCAGAAAAGCTAAGCTCAGCCCCTTGATCTGGCTGACCAGTCTCCTAAGAAGCATCACTTTTAAGAAATGTGTGAGTCTAACAGTCTCACTGGGGTTCCTCCCCCCTGCCTGGCTGGCAGAAGCATTAAAGATCTTCCTCATCGTTGCTTGCAGTTAGCTTTGCTTTCTTTGTGTACATCAGGCACTAGGTCCTTTGGAAATGAGAAATATGTCAACCTTGTGTGCTTCACTCACAGGGTTTGGAGCTAAGTGGTAAGAGTGCACGAAGAAATCTACCTTAGAAAACTCCTCTTTCTTTTGACTCTTTAACATAGTCCCCATAATAATCTCATTTTAGGAGCCTGGTGTCAACAATTTAATATGTCCTATGAAATTCTGCCAAGAATTGCATTTTGAAATTTCTTATCTTTTGAATCTTTGAGGCCCAGTCAAATATTTAAATTTGACCTTCCTGTAAAATCAGAGTACAGTGCTTTAGAGCATGAACCCTGGAGCCAGATGGTGGAAAATCTTTGGCCAGCATTTCCCAGATGTTATAACTTGAGATAATAACTTGTCATCTCTATGCATTAATTTTATCTGTTCAAATATAATCAATATTGTAATAACTGACACCATTAGGTGTGAATCACAAAAAGTTTGACTTAATATCTCCACTGATTGAATGATGTTCATTGAAATCCCTTACATTTCATAATAAAATTATCTGAAGGAAATGCTACTTTAGAAATGAAATTGCACCCCCTTTTAGAAAATAAACCCAAAGAAACACGATTCTATAACTTGTTTCTCCCCATATTTTTATTTCTGGGTCACACCAGGAGATTTTTTTCCTGAATGTCTAGATAGACTTTGGACAGCTGCAGTCCAAAGTCTGTTACTCTTCAGCATGTTGAAGGTCGATCACAACTGAAAGTCTATCAAGTGTCAACTGTTCAAGATGTTACAAAAACTTTTAACATTCTCTATAGGACTACTATTTCCTAAAGAAAATCAGGATCCTCTCATCCCTCCCACTCGCACACTCCTACTGTTTTAGCGATGATCACAAATGACTTACTAATGTGACTAAACTCCACAGAGGATCCTCAGCGCTCAACTAATTTTAATTATCAAAAGCACTTCACACAGTCCTCCACTTCATCTTACTGAAGCCTTTTCAGTTGTCTTGGTTTGAATCCTTCCTTGGTTGGAATCTCTCCTTCAGTTTTCTTGCTGCTTCTTTCTTTTCTGCTCATCCTCTTAATTTTGGAGTGTCCAGTGCTCGGTCCTTAGTTGTGATCTGTTCTCTATCTACACTCACACCCTTGGAAATCTCATTTAGTCCTTTGACTTCACCTACCAACTTTTTGCTAACAATTTCCACATTTTTTTTCTGGCTCAGACTTTTTTACTGAAATCCAGATTTTTATTTCCAACTGTCTACCCAACACCACCACTTGGATGTCTAATTAATACATAAAATTCTACTTTTACAAAGGCCTACTGTGTGCTTCTTCCCCAAACACCCTGCTCTCTCCATCATCTTCTGGTTTTAGTTGATAGTAACTACCTACCTAGGCCAAATCCTCAGAGTTAACTGTAAATTCTCTTTTCTCTCGTTCCCACATTCAATGAATTCAGAAGTCCTATTTTCTCTGCCTTCAAAATATATTTAGAATCTGACCCAGTCCCATAAAGGACACCATAATCATCTGCTGGATCTCCATAGGAACCCCCCAGTCAATCTCTGTGTTTCCATTCTTACCCCCATATGTTCTATTTCCAATTTGATAGCCTTTTTTAAAATGACAGATTATGTCACTCCTCTGCTCAAAATTTCCAATAATATTATACACATTCTTTACTTACACCCCAGCAATTTTACTTTTAAGTATGTCCCTTTAATATGACAACAAAAAGTTGTACAATACTATAATATTCATAGCAGCTTTATTCATGAATAGTTACATGTTGAAAGCAACTCAAATGTCCATGAACTAGAAAATAGATTTTTTTAAAAAAACTGTTCTATATTTATGCAATGAAATAATACCTGAATAAAAGATAATAATTAGTTACTGGTGTATGCAAAACAGAAGTAAAAAAAAATATGGTGCTTAGCCAAAAAAGATAAAAACCTCCAAAGAAAATACCACATCCTGCACAATCTCATGTATATGAAGAACAAGAACATATGAAACCAATCTATTATGATAGAAATTGAAATATTGGTTCCCTTTTAGAGATGCTGGTATTGACTGGAAGAAGAAAGAGAGAGTAATTGGGGCTACAGTAACATTTTACTTCTGTATATGAGTGGTGTTTATACAAATGACTAAAATTTCATAGAGCTTAAGAGTTATGCATTTTTCTGTATGTAATTTGTTATTTATAATTTTTGTGAAAACCTTCCAATGGCCTGAGGCTTTCATTGATCTATTTTGCTGCTGACATTCTCCAAGCTGTGAACTCAAAGACCCTTGGAGACACACTTTTCAGGCAAGTGCATTTTAAATTATCTGCATTTGGTTATTTTACACTATCCAAATATAACAAAAATCTATTTTCTTTTTGTAAGAAAACAGACTCATCTTGATTGGGATTCCCTGAGCCTATGCAGCAAAAGCATAAAGGGAAATAAAAGACAGAAATTCATTAGAAATTTTTTTCTACCATTACTCAGAATTCCGAAAATTTCCAACTCTTGAGGTTCAATAGAGTATATTCTATCTCTAGGCCTGCAGTTGTGCTTGGGAGACGGCCTTGCAATTAGTGGAACTTGGCATAGCAGCGTAAGCACTGCAGAAAGTTGTACATGTGAAGTGGTAATATCTCTGCAGAATAAGATTGACAAGAACATCTTTTTTGAATTACAGGAAAGATCTCTTGTCCAGCTAACACCTGATGTCTGCTTTAGGTTCTGCTTATGTACACCACAATCCCATATATATTACTTCTCTTTTAAAATGCAGTTGAACTGTAGGTGTGTATGTGTCTGCTAAACAGTAGGAACTTTAGCACTTTATTTGGCTCCTTGCTGTACTTCAATGTGATGAAAGTTTAAGATGCGGGTGAGTCCATGTCTGTCTTACTTCCCAGGGAAGAACTCTGCCTATGAAGAAAAACAAATGATCAAATGAAAAAGCACCACATGATTAATGGCTTGGTAGTATATAAAAGCACTTTATTTAAAAAGGCAACATTTTTGTATGAATTGTTGACGCTGTTTATATTATTGAGCACTTACTAAAGGCAATGCAAATTGGAATAATGTAGATAAATGTCACATTTCTACTAGTTGGGTTTTGTCATTGTCTGTATTTTGCAAAAGAGAAAAGTGAAGCTTGGATTAATAAAGAGTATGGGTTTAAAACCCAGCCTTCTGAAAGGGCCTGGGTAGTTGGTATCTGACAGTTTAACTCTGGCTTCCTAATCTGTAAAATCTTCCATCCAGGTAATTGCAAGTTTAAGTGAAACACAGAACCTCAAAGGGCCAAACACTGCCCTGAAACTGAGATAAAGTAATGGCTTTAATAATGGTAGATACCTTTTGACTTGTCCTCTTACCTATTTAAACCAATACAAATTCACAGTTTAGAACTTCGTGTGTGTGTGTGTGTGTGTGTGTGTGTGTGTGTGTGTAGTTTTTCTTGATTTTAAAACAATGCCTCTGTTATGGTTTGTATGTGAAGTGTCCCCCCAAAGCTCTCATGTGAGACAATACAAGAAGGTTCAGAGGGAAAATGATCTTGTTGTGAATTAATTCCCTGATAGGAATACACTGAGTGGTCAATGAAGTAGTAGGGTGTGGCTGGAGGAGGTAGAAATTAGGGGCATGGCTTTGAGGCATATATTTGTATCGGGGGCCAGTGGAGACCTCTCTCTCTACTGCCTGATCATCATATGGGCTGCTTATCTTTGCCTTACTCTTGCACCATGATATCCTTGCTCATCTTGAGCCCTAAGGAATGGAGCCAGCCACTTATGGACTGAGACCTCTGAAACTATAATCCCCCAAATAAACATTTTCTCCTCTACAGTTGTTCTGGTGGGTCTTTCAGTAGCAACAGTGAAAAAGCTGACTAAAACAGGCTCTAATGTAGAATTTTTATATATATATACACATATATATTACTTGAGAACCACTTAAATGAACCAGCACTGCGTTTTTCACTGGCTGTATGGTGAACTCCCTTTGCAGATAATAAACTCTGCAAAAGGAATTACAACTACACACATTGGGTTCACCCCTTTGTGAGTACAAAGCCAAAAAAACACAACCAAGAGATAAGAGTAAAGCAAGGTTTATTGCCTGCAGCAAGTAAGAAGAGCAATCTGAATAAATTACCAAAGCACAATCTCCCCGACAAAGAAATGAGAAATTTTTATGAAAGAAACTCATGCCCCATTTATATTAGAAAGACTTGTCACCACATGTAGACACATGTAGATAAAAGCACATTCCTGAGTATGCTCAGTTGGAGTTCTGTATGCATAGCATGTTCAAAAATTGTGGACATGAACACCTTATTTGGTGGAGAATTTGGAATTATAACAAGATCATAATGAACTAAGTTTAAGTCACCTGGAAGAGTAACTTAGTATGATTCAGCAATTTTGGCTGGTTTCTTTTTGTTTTCTCTGGGGAGCCTTATCTAAACAAACAAATAAAAACTTTAAGGAATACTAACAGTAATTTAAAGGAGCAGTAGTTTTTTTTCTCTCTAAGTATAGAAACTTCCTGCCTAGCAGCTAATAGAATCAAATGTGATAAATTTACAATAGATATATGTATCTACAGAACACTATTTTTTTTCAATAGCTTTGGGTGCAATTTCATTTGAGCTACCAGTTATTCAAAATATTAGTATATTGTCTTTTATATGTAAGTATATAAAATTTAGTGTTATTTTTAGTAAAAATTTTTTAATTTGGTTTCAAGATCTTTCTCCTTGGTAATGAGCATGAAAGTCTATTAGGTGTTGATATTACAAGTTTCTGTTACTTTTGGAGTCAAGAAGATATGATTCCAATAACTAATTTACTAGTCATATAACTTTAGCAAATTGTCTATTGTCTCTTAACATCAGGTCCTCCATGTAAAATGAGACTGTAATAACATACTTGTAGGATGTTTTTTCTATCAAGATTACATGTATTCTCAGATGAGTATTAGCTATATAAGAAACATTCCTTCAATATTGTTTCCTCTCTCATATGCAATTAATCCAAATGGTATTTTGTCTCTTACTTGCACATTTTCTTGCTGTAACACACCTAAAGTAGAATTTTTCATTCTCTTTATTGTTTCTCATAAGTCTATGCCTTAGCCTTCTTGACCTGTTTTTTAGGGTTTGTAATATACTTTTATTTCACTTTTATCCATGGTGATATGACCATAGCTCCATCGTCTTTAAAAACAAAAGGTCATAAATCAACTCTCTGTGTAGACATATTGGTTTATTTATTTATCCCCTCTCATAATTTTTTGTGATTTCATTTTAGAGCATATTATTCTTTTGAAATATAGTGGCTTTTGACTCGTTTGTTATAGCTTATAGCTTTAATTTTTCCTCTTAAACGTTAAATTGTATGCCCATGACTATTTTCATTCTAGATTACTTAGAAACTAATAAAATCTGTTACTTTTCCCTTAGGTTTCTGTCAAATCCACATCATCATTCAATTCTTTCTTATAATTTAGAATTAAATCCCAAAAGTAAATCTCTTTTTGTTTCCTCTGCTCCTCAGTGAATAAAAGTATGTCAGTAAGACAGGAATAATAATGTCTCAGGTACTCTACTTTCACTGAAACCAGATTTCCAAGTGAAGTTCATGAATATGGTTGACATATATATTCTATGACACTACTAGATCTTACACTTGAAATGCTTTTAAAATAATTTCTGGGAAGAATCACATAAATTCTTCACCTGATCTTTTACCAAGTCAATTCATTAGGAAATGAGCAATGAAAAGCTGGAGAAAGAGATACTATTCACTGATACCCAGGCAGTGAGGAATTCTACTTCCTTCCCTGCATAAATTCTTCGTGAACTAAGATAAAATTTTAATATAAAAGGGTTGAGGGAGGCACAATGGAACTAAACATCTAAATGAAAGCCCTAACTTAATACCTGGGATAGTTACCTCTGATATATTAGATGTCTAAGGACTTCAGGCATGTCAGGTTTTTTTTTTTTTTTTTAGTTATACATGGCAGTAGATGTATCTTGACATATTACACATAAATGGAGTATAACTTAGCATTCTTGTGGTTGTCATGTCAGAAGTTTAATACCTATGTGAATTTCAGAAAAACTGTTTAAGTCACACCATTGATTAAAAGCATGGCCACAAAGTGAAGAATAGATGAATTCTCATATCTTTGGTGATTATGGTGGTTTTGTGGAAAAGAGAAGGAGTTCAGGGGAAGGGAAAGAGGACATCAATAAATGGGAGGTTATGATCAAAGTATGCTGTATGCATGTACATATATAGACCACAAAGAAACCTATTATTCTATATAATTAATATGCATTAATAAAATAAAAATGTTTAAAAATTAAAACAATATATTTTCAATTTTTTAAAAAAACTATTTTTATTGATGCATCATTGTTATATGTACTTATGGGATTCACTGTGACATACATATAAATGCATATAACATAATTTGTTTCACTTCAATCCCTAGCACTACCACATTGTTCCCCACCTCCCTCTACTCTATTGTTTTCCTTCTATTAATTTATTTTTTAATTGATGCACTATATTTATAATAAAAGTGGAATTCATTGTAATATGTTCACATGCATACAGCATAGTTTGGTCAATTTCATTTCCAGTCCCTTCTCCTTTTTTCCATTCCTTCTCCCCTTCTCCCTCCCCCAGAACCCCTGCATTTTTTTTTTTTTTTGGTACCAAGAATTGAACCCAGGGATGCTCAATCCTGAGCCACATCTCCAGCCCTTTATATATATAATGTTGAAACAGGGTCTCACTAAGTTGCTGAGGCTGGCTTTGAACTTGCAAAACTGAGTTCTTTATATATTATGGATATTAATTTCCCATAAGAAAAGTAATTGGCAAAGATTTTCTCCCATTCTATATGTATTCTCTTCACTGTGCTGTTTCCTCTTCTGTTCAGAAGCTTTTAAATTTGAAGTCATCCCATTGATTGATTCTGGGTATTATTTTTTGAGCTCTAGGAGTCTTATTAAGCAAGTTGGTGCCTCTGCCAATATGCTGGAATGCTGACCCTGTGTTTTCTTCTAGCAGTGGCAGTATCTCTAATTCTTAGGTCTTTGGTATATTTTGAATATATTTTTATGCAGGATGAGAAATAGGTATCTGGTGTCATTTTTCTACATATAGATATCCAGTTTTCAGCACCAATTGTTAAAAGGCTATCTTTCTCCAATGTAGGATTTAGGTAGCTTTATCAAGAATCAGATGACTGTATTTATGTCTATGTGTCTTCTATTCTATTTCATTGGTCTTTATGTCTGTTTTATGCCAATACTATATTGTTTTAGTTATTCTGTAGTACAATTTGACATCAGGTATTGTGATGCCTCTAGCATTACTCTTTGCTTAGGCCATTCTGTTTTTTTTTAATTCTTATATATAAATTGTAGGCCTTTTTTCTAGTTCTATGAAAAACATCACTGGTATTTTGATGGGAATTGCATTGAAACTGCATATCACTTTTGGTAACATGTCCATTTTGACAATATTAATTTGCCTATCCATAAACATGGGAGGTCTTTCAATTTCTGAGGTCTTCTTCAATTCTTTTTTTCTGCAGTATTATATAATTTTCATTTTAGAGGACTTTTGCCTCCTTGTAAGTTCATTTCAATGTTGTTGTTTTTTTTTTCCTCAAAACTATTGTGAACGGAGATGATTTTCTGATTTCTTTCTTAGCAAATTCATTACTGGAGCATAAGAGAATCGTTAATTTTTGTATGTTGATTTTGTATCCTGATGCTTTGCTGAATTTAGTTATCAGCTCTATAAGTGTTTTGGTTATTTTTGAATTTACAAGTATAATATTATGTCATCAGAGAATATAGATAATTTGACTTCTTCTTTTCCTATTTTTATCTTTTAATTTCCTTCTTTGCCTGATTGTTTTGGCTATAGTTTCAAGAACTATACCGAATAGGAGCCATGAGTAGGTATCATTGTTTTATTCTGATTTGGGAGGAAATGTTTGTAAGTTCTTCTCCATTCTGAATGATGTTGGTTTGGGGTTTGTTCTATGCAACCTTTATAATGTTGAAGTAAGTTTGCTACATCCCTAGTTTCTTCAATGTTTTAATCATGAATGAATGCTGAATTTTGTTGAAGGTCCTTTCTGAATCTATTGAAATGATCATATGATTTTTGTCCTTAATTCTGTTTATGTGGTAAATTACATTTATTGATTTGTGTATGTTGAACCAACCTTACATCCCTTTAATAAAACCAATTTGATCATGGTAGACAATCTCCTTTAATGTGTTTTGAAATGAATTTGTAACACTTTATTAAGTATTTTTGTATCTGTGATCATCAGGGATATTGATATATTCTTTTCTTTCTTCATTTTGTCTTTATCTGGTTTGGGGATTCAGGTAATATTGACTTCATAGATTGGATTTAGGATTTAGGATTTACCTTCCTTTCTACTTTATACGCTAATTTGAGAATGTTTGACATTAGTTCTTCTTTAGAAGTTTGGCAGAGCTTAACTGAAAATCTCTTTGTTTCTGGGCTTTTCTTTATTAAAAGGCTTAATTATTGATTCAATTTTATTGAGTTTTATCAGTCTGTTTATGTTTTCTATATCCTTTCGGTTTGATTTGGCTAAGTCATATGTCTATATATTTGTCAATATCTTCTAGATTTTTTGTTTTTTGAAATATAAAATTTCAAACAATTTCATAATGCTCCTCTGGATTTCAGAACTGTTTGTTGTGTATCGCCTGTTTCATCATTCATTTTGTTGATGTGGGTTTTCTCTTTGTATTAGATTCATAAACCTTGTTTACTTTTTATAGAATCATTTCTTTGTTACTTTGATGCTTTGTATTTTTTTAGTCTTAATTTCATCAATTTTGGTTTCAATCTTTATTATCTCCTGGCATCTTATAATTCTGGAATTAGTTCTTTCTTTCCTAGGGCTATATGATATAACATTAGACAATTATTTGAGATTTTTTTAATGCAAGCATTCAATGTGCTAAACATTCTTCTTAGAATTGCCATCATATTGTCCTAGAGATTTTAATATGTTTTATTTCTTTTCTCATTTGTTTTTAAGAATTTAAAAAATTTTCTCATTTCTTTTCTGATCCATTCCTCATTTAAAAATGTATTATTTAGTTTCCAGGTGTGAAAAGAGTTTCTGGTTTTTACCTTGCTGCTGATTTCTAATTTCATTCCTTTATGATCTGATAGGATATAAGGAATTATCTGTTTATTTTTTTTCTATTTGCTAAGATTTACTTTTTGTTATAAAATATGTTCTATTTTGAAGAAGATTCTTTGTGTAGCTGTTGAAATGTCAATTCAGTTGTTGAGGAATGAAGTATTTTGTAGATGTTTGCTAGGTCCATTTGATTAACAGTATTTTGGGGTTTGAAAAATGTTTACTTAGTTTATGTCTGGATGACCTATTTATTGGTGACAAAGTTATGTTGTAGTTACCTATTGAGATCCAACCATTAGCTGGTGCTGATGTTTGTTTTTCAGTTCTTCTGCATGTAGTATTTATTAAGTATTTTTGTAGTGTAATTTAGTACTTATTTTGATTTAGATATGAAGTGTCCCCTGAATACTTAAATGTAAGATAATTCAAGAAAATTTAGTTTTGAAATCATTGGGTAATCTATGATCTAATTATGTGAGTTTTCTTTTGAATTAACAACTTGAATATTGCATGGACACATTGATGCTATTTTATGTAAATTGTCAGTGTTTTTACAAATATAACTTTAGGCATACTTTAAAAATAGCTCTTGGTAAGTCTTGAAAGCCTGAACCTAATCAGTGCATTAATCCACATGTATAGATTATCTGGGTGGTAACTATCCATAGGTAGGGTGTGGCTAGAGGAGGTAGATCACAGAAAAGTATGCTTTAGAAGTATATATTTTATCCCTGGTGATTGGTGCTTTCTTTCTTTTTCCTGTTTGCCATGTCCTGAGCTGCTTTCTTCTTCCATACCTGTTTGCCATGATGTTCTGCACCCCTTTCAGCCCAGAGAAATGGAGTTGGCCCTCTATGGTCTGAGATTTCTGTGAATAAATTTTTCCTTCTCTAAAATTGTTTGCGTCAGATCTTTTTGTCACGAGTAAAACATTAGTCATGGATTCTTTTAGTTTCTGTTTATCTTGGTAGGTTTTTAATTTATATTCAATTCTGAAAGATAGCTTTGCTGGATATAACAATCATGATTGGCAACCATTATCTTAAATTTAAGAAAAAAAGAGTCAGAATATAGAAATGATATAATTAATAAAAAGACATGTCCAGTTTTTTAATGAAGTTTTAATTTCATGATTGATTGATTGATTATTATTGTTTTATGGTACTGGGGAACTGAATCCAACAAACTCTACCAATGAGCCAAATACCTTGCCCTTTATATTTTTTTTTATAATGATGCAAAGTCTTTCTAAGTTGCCCAAGCTGGTCTTGAACTTGTGATTCTCCTGACTCAGCCTCCAAAGAATCTAGAAGGTTGCAGGCATGTATCACCATGCATGGTTGCCCTAAAGTTTTAAAAGCAAAACTGTACAAAATTTAGTGTTTATTTTTAAAAGTCAACCACTAGACTATAGCATTAACTGAGTTGGTATTGAGAGATAGGTAAATCTGGTATGAATTTTGTCACTGCAAATGAGGTAATCTATGACCTAATTATATGCGTTTTCTTTTGAGTTAACAACTTGAATATTACATGGAAACATTGATCCTATTTTATGTAAATTGCCAGTGTTTTTACAAATATAACTTTAGGCATACTTTAAAAATAGTTTTTAGTATTAACTTAGTTGTAAATCTTAACCTTCACAATTGGCCTTTGAAAGTTTGGACTAGAAAATACTGAGATAATGAATATTAACCTTTACTTATCTAAAACCTTTAAGAAATTAGATTTCAATATTCAGTCTACTTATGTTAATGATTCTAGTGCCCATGAAAATGGAGTTAAAGAAGAATATTAGACAAATATTCTTGAGCCTATATTGGTCTATTTTCTTGCCTATAACTGCATGGGATTCCATCTGAAAAGACATGCTCTATTCTTGTATATGTCACACTTCAGTTTCATCTGGAGGAAAATTACTCATCTTCACAGAGGTAGTGCTTGAGAAGAACAGCCATAAGTTCACATTTTCTTGAGATAGCCTTAGTTCATGACTTTCATCCTGGGTCATGGTTGTGTCCTCTTTTACTTTCAGAAAGTCTCAATTAGAAATATGCAAACAGATGAATGTCCCCCCATTCAGTCATGCAACCAAGGGGAATCATCTGGACCTTCATACTAATACAAAAATCTTGATCTAAGCATTAGAAGAAGAAAACAAAAGAAAAACTTAAAATCTAAAGGAAATATTTCAATGTATCAAAAGGTTTCATGTATAATATATAGCATAATTTTCCCAAAATTAGCAGGGAATGGAGAAATGTATTCATATACATTTATATGAAAGCCACATTAAATAAATATATTCAAATAGAGCTAAATTGAAAACCTCAATGAATTCATGACCTATTTTTTAAAAAAGAGAGAAAATGTTTTTCTGTTCTTTCAGTAAAGTGGATAGAATTCTCTGTTTTCATACTTTTGCCAGGAATTATGTGAAACCATATAATGTTCACTCTAGGCATACAGATTTTCAGTATCTAAATCTGTTCTTTGTAGGGAAACTCATTCTAACTTTGCAAAATGAAAAATCAAGGTTTGCCTGAAATATTTTATTGAAAGCCAAATATTCTGATCATAGTGATAAAGATACCAATTTTAAGGATTAAATTATCTACATTCTAAACAACAATAACAACAATATATATGGTTGCAATTGAGTGAAACAAGCTTGACCTATAAAAGACTATAAATATTTAATGATGCTTGAGAGGGACAAATTACATAAAACACGTGAGGGAGAAGTCATAAACACTAACATAAGCCAATTGTTTACCGTATGACCAAAAAATAGCTATGTGTAAAACTCAGTGCCTAGATGCATGACCACCCATCAAGGGTCAGCAAGCAGCCTGCAGGGAATCTTAATTTATGATCACAGTCCTTAACAAACTCATGCTTGGGACCACCCAGATAAAGAGGTATTAAGTTAGATTATTGTGGCTTACTGCAGAAAAATAATTTTCCAGGACAGCTGATGTAGAGACATTAACGGGAGTATGTGAACACTGATTCTTCTTATTTCTACAGAATTAAGATGTAGCCAGTTAATGTTGCTTGGCTCAAGAATGCAGAGTATATTGGATATCTGTAATATTTTCAACCAAGGCATAGATTATTTAAGTTCTTCAATAGTGAAGTGTAAAGGACTTTAGTGCAGCAAAAAATAATAATAATAATTTGAGATTTTCAGATCTGTTAAAATATCACTTCCCATTTTTATTCCACTGTATGCTTCATAACCCCATCTTATGAACTCTAGGGCCAAAGCAAGCCACCTGAGATGGGCTACTATCAGGGACCCATTGTGTCCAATAATTGTTAGTATATTGGACTAAACAAGTCCCTAATGTAGGAACTCAATAAAATATTACTGCAATCTTGAGTAATCAATAGTTTGCCTGGAAAAAAAAAAAACTCTTTTCTCTCTTCTTGTCCTTATGCAGATATTTTTTCTTCAAGATATTATATATCTGTATTTAGCTTATGTTTTCACATTTTTTACTGTACCTAAAGGTTTCTCAGTACATTAATATTAGATTAACTTGTAGTTTTTAATATTTTCATTACTAGAAAATTTAGACCAAAATAACTTATATGGATGCTTAAATCATGTCTGTGAGAACATTAGTACTTTTTTTAAAGAATAATTTTTACTGAATTAGCTTTTAAAATTGCAATTTGCATTGCAATTGGGTATAATATAATTTTTCTGCACATAATTTGTTCTTCTAATTTAGTTTATTTTTCATATTATGAATCTTTATGAAATTTCTAGTGCAAGATTTAGACTTGAGGATCTGACTATTTGATTCTGAAATAATATTACCTTTCAAAAGTTAAGGAAATCAGTTGTAGTTATTTTCCAACAAGACAAAGGAAAGACATGGTATTAGTTTTGGGTTTCAATCATAAATGATCATGTAAAGAAGTATTTACAAGATGAAGCAGATTTATATAATACTCAATAATGTCATTTTATAGCAAATAGAACTTTTAATTTTAATTTCCTAGCAGAGTTTTTTTTTCTCAAATTTAACTCCATCTTTCAACAGATGGGTATTTGCTATTAGCTATATAATGTAATAAAACTTTGAAAATTAGCCTCAAAAATTGTAAATACTCACTACTGTTTTAACATACATTATGAGAGAACATCTTGAGTGAATGATGCTTTTTGCTTCCTCTCAATGACCTAGACACACCATAATATCTGATTATAATAATTCATTTAAAACATTTGCTTGCTTTTAAATTGTATATTATTACCACATGCAGGCAAAACTACAAATTCTATTCCCTGTTCTTCATTGTGTTTACCTATTGCCTTATTCCCTATTCTTCATTCCTATTTTCATGGTCTAAAGACCTCTGCAACTATAAATGAGCAATATATGACTTTTTAATCATACCTAGAATAAAAAAGTTTACAGTAATATAAACAATGAGATAGGGGTGTGTAAATTTGCTACTTATTCTTCTGTGTTAAGATCAGCCAAGATCTTTATTTTGACAGATATCTGTATTAATCATCCTTTTCATTACTGTGACAAAAATCCCTGACAAGAATAATTTAAAGGGGGAAATATTTCTTTTGGTTCATGGTTCCAGAGCTTTCAGTCCATATTCAGGCTGGTTCCATTAATTTGGGCCTGATACAATACAGAACATCATGGCAAAAGGGGAATGTAAAGAAGATGCTCAGCTCCTGGTTGAGAAAGGATGTGGGTAGGGAGAGGGGGAAGAAAGAGAAAGAAAGGAGCTGGGGAAAAAAGGTAATTTCAGGGCACACTCCCACTGACCTACCTCCTTTAATCAGTGCTTTCATTAGCTTTTTCACTGCTGTGACTAAAAGATCGGACCAGAACAATTTTAGAGAAAGAAAAATTTATTTGGGGACTCATGGTTTCAGAGGGCTTAGTTCGTAGAATCCCAGCTCCATTTCTCAGGGCTCCAAGTGAGGCAGAACAAAATGGTGGAAGAGTGTGGCAGAGGGAAGAGGCTCACATGATGATCAGAAAGCAGAGAGAGAGAGAGACTGTACTTGCCTGATACAAAATATATACAAAGACATGCCCACAATGCCCCTCCTCCAGCCACACCCTTCCCACCTTTAGTTACCACTCAGTTAATCCCTATCAGGGTATTAATTCATTGGGGGTAAGGTTCTTACAACCCAGTCATTTCTCCTCTGAACCTTCTTGCATTGTCTCACATGTGAGCTTTGGGAGGACACCTCACATCTAAACCTTAACAATTAGTTCCCACCTCCTGCAGTTTCTACCACCTCCGGATAGTCCATTCAAATTATTTATCCATCAGATGGATTAATCCATCGATGAGGTTAAAACCCTCATGATTCAAAAACTCCACTTCTGGACATTCTGCACTGAAGAACAAGCCTTAACATATGAGCCTTTGAGGGATATTCCAGATTGAAACAACAAAAATATATAAATTTATTAGTTGATCATTTAATAAAAACACACAAATACGAATGCTTTGATGTGAATAGCCTTCTGCCACAATCTCCAAAACTCTGAGATTACAGGCAATACCTGGTTCTTTCATCCTTTTGATAATATCAGTCAAGCAGGTATGAGAGGATTCCTCATTTTGGCTTAAATTTGCATTTCTGTGATGATTAGTGATGTTGAGAATTTTTTCATGTATCCATTGGTCATTTGCAAGTCTTCTTTTGGAAAAAGTCTATTCAAGCATTTTACCCATTTTTTTCAAAAATAGGGTTATTGGCTGGAATTGTGGCTCAGCCATAGAGTGCTCCCATAGCACGGGCGGGACCGTGGTTTGATCCTCAGCACCACATAAAAATAAAGGCATTGTGTTGTGTCCATCTACACTTAAATAAATAAATATTTTAAAAAATAAAAATAGGGTTATTTGTCTTATTATTGAGTATTTTGAATTCCTTACATATTCTGAATGTAAGCCCTTTATGAAATATATCTTGCAAATATTTTCTCTAGATCTCTGGTTCATCTCTCACTGTTGTTTCTTTTGCTGTGCAGAAGATCTGTGTTTCATGCGTCCTACATGACTAGTTTTGTTTCATTTTATGTAGCTTTTCTCCTGTGCTCCTTCTAGTAATTTTACAATCCCAGGTATTACATTTAAGTCTTAAATATATTTAGTGTTAATTCTTGTACTAAAATTTTCACATATAGTGATTTCTTAAAAATTTTAATTAGGGATATTTGCTAAGTTTGACTATTGAATGTACTTAAAGTATTGGATGCATTTTAAGCATCCTGAAAGTGGAGATTGGTTAAATATATTATTATATATCTAATGTATAGTTAATAAGAGTGTAATAAAATTGTATATAATATTATTCAAAGATATTTATGATATTTAATAAAACAATAAAGTTACTTGTCATTATATTATATTATACAATTTAAATTTCATGTAATGAAAACTATCTTTTTCCCTCATTAACTACAAACAGATACCACACACAGGCACATTAACCTGATAGAACTAACTCTAAAATGTTAATAGTGATAATATATTAGGAGTGATTATAAACACTGGGCTTTTATGCTTTCATTAGTGCATTGTAATAATACAAAATAGTAGGGTTCATTTTGACTTAGTCATATACACATGAAATTTAATTTTATCCTTTTCTGTTCCTATCATCGCCTCTTTCCCTACTGTACCTTCCTACCTGTATTCCCCATCCTCTACTCTACTAATCTTTCTTCCACTTATTTATCTATTTATTTTAATTGGTACTGTATAGATATACATAAAGGTATAATTTGATGTGGTATATATTTATACATGCTTAAACATAATTTATACTTAATTATGTCAAAATCATTCTAAATTTCCTGTCCCTTTTCTCCCTCAATTTTCTTCTACTCCCTGATCATCTCTCTATCCAATAATATTCCCCCAAACCTTCTTTCCTCTTACTTTGGTGAAGTTTCTGCAGGTGAGAGAAAAGATTCAACCTTTTATTTGTTGAGTCTGGCTTATTGTACTTAGCATGATGTTCTCCATTTCCATACATTTACCAGCAAATGCCTCAATTTTATTCTTCTTTATGGCTAAGTAGAACTCCATTGTGTATATATACCATGATATCTTAATCCATTCATCTATTGAAGGGCACCTGGCTGATTCTATAACTTTGCTATTGTGAGTTATGCCGCTATAAACATTGATGTGTCTGAAAGAGTAGTTTTTTACTTTCTTCTTTTGTCCATTTATATTTTTTAAAGTTTCCATATTGCTCACCTATATAATGATGTACTATTTGAAACATTAAAAACATGATTCCTGTAACAGCTTCCTTGTTAAAAATTCCCACTCCCATAATTCATACTACATCAATATTTTTTATATAGACTAACCTCCAAGGAGAGCAGGCCAGAAAGTAGCAGTGAGTTCACATTAATTCTAAATTTGCCTTAAAAGTTGATTGTAGAATAGTTTAAGTTCTGGTATAGTGATGCCACTTGTTTCACTCTTTTTCTAAGGGTTGTTTCAGGTATTCTGGGTCTCTTATTTTTCCAGATGAATTTCATGACTGCTTTTTCTATTTCTAGGAGGAATGTTATTGGGATTTTGATTGGAATTGCATTAAATCTGTATAGTGTCTTTGTTAGTACAGTCATTTGACCATACTAATTATTACATATTATGACATTAATTCTGCCTATCCAAGAACAAGGTAGATCTTTCCATCTTCTAAGGTCTTAATTTCTTTCTTTAACATTCTATAATTTTTGTTGTAGAGATCTTTCACCTCTTTTGTTAAGTTGATTCCCAGGGCTTTTTTTTATGGTATTGTAAATAGGGTAGTTTTCCTTATTTTCTTTTCAGAGGATTTGTCGCTGATATACAGAAATGCCTTTGATTTATGGGTGTTGATTTTGTATCCTGCTACTTTGTTGAATGCATTTACTAGTTCTAGAAGTTTTCTTGTGGAACTTTTTGGGTCTTCTAGGTATAGAATCATATCATTGGTAAGTAATGCTAAATTGAATTCTTCTTTACCTATCTGTATCCCTTTAATTTCGTTCGTCTAATTGCTCTGGCCAGTGTTTCAAGAATTATGTTAAACAGAAGTGGTGAAAGAGGGCATCCCTGTTTAGTTCCAGTTTTTAGAGGGAATTCTTTCAATTTTTCTTCATTTAGAATGATGTTGGCCTGGGGCTTAGCATAGATAGCACAAGAACTAATATCAAGAATCAATAAATGGGATGGATTCAAACTCAAAATCTTCTTCTCTGCAAAATAAAAAAGCAGTGAGGTGAATAACTGGGAACAAATTCTTACCATACACATATCAGATAGAGCAATAATCTCTAGAATATATAAAGAACTCAAAAATCTTGACACCAGAAAAACAAATAACTCAATCAATAAAGGGCCAAGGAACTGAACAAACACTTGTCAGAAAAGGATATACAATCAATCCACAAATATAGGAAAAAATGTTCACATCACTAGAAATTAGAGAAATGCAAATCAAAACTACTCTAAGATTTCATCTCACTCCAGTCAGAATGGCAACTATTAAGAATACAAGCAACGATAAGTGTTGGTGAGGATGTGGGAAAAAAGATACACACATACATTGCTGGTGGGATTTCAAATTGGTACAGCCAATATGGAAAGCAGTATGGAGAATCCTTAGAAAACTGGGAATGGAACCACCATTTGACCCAGCTATCCCACTCCTCAGTCTATACCCAAAGGACTTAAAAACAGCATACTATAGGGACACAGCCACATCAATGTTTATAGCAGCACAATTCACAATAGCTAAACTGTGGAACCAACCTAAATGCCCTTCAGTAGACGAATGGATAAAGGACTTTTGGTATATATACACAAAAGGAATATTATTCAGCCTTAAAAGAGAATAAAATCATGGCATTTGCAGGTAAATGGATGAAGCTGGAGAAGATAATGCTAAGTGAAATTAGCCAACCCCCCAAAAAACAAATGCCGAATGATTTCTCTGATTTAAGGATGCTCATTCATAATATGCTGTGTGTTTCGGGGGTGGGGGTTAAATGAATTCTAGATTGGGCAAAGGGGAAAAGGGGAGGGAGAGGAAAGGAGGGGGCATAGTGGTAGGAAAGATGGTGAAATGCGGTGGTCATAATTACCCTAAGTACATGTATGAAGACAGGAAGGATGTGACTCTATTTTTTGTACAACCAGAGATATGAAAAATTGTGCTCTATATGCGTAATATGAATTGTAATGCATTCTGTTGTCATATATAACAAATCAAAATTTTAAAAAATACTCTATAATGTCATGTATATCTAAAAACATCAAATAAGAGAATTATGTTTAGAACTAAAAGAATTGATAGTAGAAACAATAAGGAAAACTTTTCATTTTCAAAAGCCAGGAAATTTTTAATTACTTTCCTCAGCAGAGAAGAGAAAACACAAAATAAAGAACATTAAAAAAAAAACAAAAACAGTTTAGCATTTAAAATTACAGTTTAGTAATTTAAAAAGTATCTTGATTCTTCATTTTACTTATATACATGCCTTTTGCATTGAGTTTTTTCAGGTTCTCCCACTAAGAATCAGAATCTCTTTCCACATCCCTTTTTGGACCTTTATTTGGAACTGCTTCAGCTAAGAGAGCCAAAGAAAAGTGAGTGCCAATTCTGAGCCTACATGTCAAGAGACAGTGAGGGCTTCCTCTCTCCCTCAGCTTCTGTTTCTTCCATGACAATAAGCCAGCAGTTGCTAAGTAGATCAGAAACTACAGAGGGGGTCAATTTACTATGGCCAAGAGAACTGAGGCCATCTCAGACAAGCAAGTCTGCAGCTGACCTGCCATTCCATCCAGATGTATGGACAAGCCCTGATTGACAGAACCAACAAGCCAATTCACAGTAGAAAAATAAATGAGTTTAATTTTTGTACTACTGATGTCTTAAGCCCATGGTCTCTATAGGAACATACTAGCAATAATGAACTGATAAAAATTTAGAAGATTAAGTTTATAATATGAATTATAAAATAAGAAAGAGTATACTATCAGATGAGCTTTTATTTTTTTATTTTTTATATTTTAGAGAGAGTGAGAGAGAGAGAGAGGAGAGAGAGAGAGGAGAGAGAGAGACAGAATTTTTCAATATTTATTTTTCAGTTTTTGGCAGACACAACATCCTTGTCTGTATGTGGTGCTGAGGATCGAACCCGGGCCGCACGCATGCCAGGGGAGCGCACTACCACTTAAGCCACATCCCCAGCCCTCAGATGAGTTTTTAAAATGAGATAGTTACATAGTACTAGGAACATCACAGAAGATACACATTATACTTCATGAAAGATACTAGGAAAATCACAGAATTACTTTATAAATACTGGAAAGTCCAGTGTAACAGCAAGATCAAAGAAACTAAATTAAAAACTTCATATATGTTTAAAAACAAAAAGCAGTGTCTGAATATATTTGTATCTTGCTCTTAGACAGTGGCCCAGTCAGACTATAAGTCTCCATGAAAACTGATGTCTTCTTTGTGGGACATTGAGATCCAAACTATAGCAGAAGGCTGACAACCTAGATTTAAATAAAGTAATATTTGTGTAAGTGGTACCCCGATTTTTAACTCACTGTTTTATCAATAATTTAGAAAAGAAAGGTTAAAATCTAGGTTTGTTTTTCTACTACTTTGTTTATTGAAAGGATACAGATGCAGATAGAAAATATTATAATGTCAAGTCTTTAGATGATCAGGACAGAAAAAGAAATTGCAGTACAGAAACTGAGGCTTTGAAAGTCTTGGGATCCTACTGCATTGTATTGTGAGGAACCCAGAGCAGAGAACTCATGAGGTAAGAATCATACTTATTGGCTCAGAGTTTAGGTATGGGGCTTTCTCCATAGGCAATCATGTTTCAGGGAAGGCAAAGTGTAATTAGCTGCATTTTGAAGGTTACTATTGGTAGCTCAGGGCCTCTGGCTCACTGTTGATTGCTTACTCACTGAGCCTTTAAAGAAGTTTTTTCAAACCCTTTTGACAGCCTGCTGCCACAGATAAATGCAAGATTTGTATAGAACACTAAGGGAACAAGGAAAAGTATGAGATTTGGGAAAGCAGTTATTACAAGTTCTTTATGTCTTAAAATTACAAGATAAAATCACAGAATAAGGGAAGACATCAAATATTAAACGTCTGATTTCAAAAACTATTTTCATAAATACTAATAAGAAACCTGAATTTTCACCCACAAACGATTCCTCTTGAATAACTTTTAATGATGATCTTTAAATGCTTGATTTTCACTATTAAGGCCAAACACTATTTTCACAAGTAGGCAATAAAGATTTCAAGACATTTTTATAACCCTTTAAAATTTTATGATGGTTAAAATTATCCTTAAGAAATGTAAATTACTTAAAAAAAAGAAATATAATTATATTTCCAGTGAAACTATGAATAAATTTCCAATCAAGTTGAATTTTCATATTAAGTATTTTAAAACAAGGATGAAACCATAAATTATATCAAACACCTGAAGTTTTTGAACAGTCACTGTGCAGATAGCATTGACAGGACTCAAAAGACACCTGAGTCATAAGCAGCTATCAGATTCCTGAGATGGAGAATCCAGTGCCTGCCATGAACCTCTCCCATTTCAGCCTCCTACCCTTTCCTCTCCTGAATGTCTGCACCTGCCTGCTTCTCTCACAACTCCAGCTCTTTCCCTGGAGGAAGTTCATTTCCTTAATTTGCCCACAGAGTCAGTTGAACACATGCGCAATACCTTCTTGCTGGGCACAGCCCATCACAACAGAGTAGAAAGGGCCTGAGTTTATTTGTGCCAACCCCTTAGGAAACATTCCAGTAGCTGCCTTCATAAGCCACAGGCAAGGCTGCTGGGCTAGAGGCAGTCATCCTGTGGCTCTGGCAGCAGGGACTCCACTTATTCTGGAAACATTTGATTGAAAATCTCTAAAATAATTCACTGCTCTACTTTGTAAAAATAGTTGCTGAGAAAATATTCATAATATTATGCAAAACCAATTATGCATCTTATTTCTAGAAACATCTGACAATTAAGGCAATTATTTAATTGAGGTGTATATGAACCTTTGTCCACCTAAAATGTATGCCAAACACAAGGAAAGTGAGAAATATGAAATATGAAGAGTGGAATGCACATTTTAAAATTGATATTCTTCCTAAAGTCTAAAGCAGTTTCTTTTCCCTCAATTTGGCTACAGTTAACTAGTCTGTATTTATAAAACTGTAAGAAGTGATGAAGGAAAAAGAAAAATATGTGCTTCTATCTTTAGTCTCAACCAATTAAATAAAATACACAAAGGTAAATAGAATACAGTATGGAAATGTGATATGGCTTAAATTTTGCTATCACTACTAGCCTGACTGTCCCACTTTTGAATTTTTCCTTTTCTCCATCTCTATACCTGGACATAGACAAGTACTTGGATAGACCTCACCTACCTAGAAGAAACTGGAAAAATTTAAGTGAACTTTACAAAATCATTTCTCTTTGGCTCTGTCTGGGTACCAAATCCACAGCATGATAATAGGCGAAAATTGGGGGCAGTATGCTAATTTTCTTCTATAGCTCATAGCACATTGAGAATAAAGCAGATATTCTAACAGAAGAGACCTCAAAATTTTTCTAACAGAAGAGACTTCAAAATCAGAGTATGAAAACATTAATTGTGCATTATACATATCTCCAACATTATTAATAGAAAAATTCTTGCACTGGGAAAAAAGGCAAATATAAATTATTCAAGCAAAGGTAATCAGTGTCTACATCATAAGGCTATAGTCTCCTTTTAGTGCATAAATTTTCTATTTTATGAAACATAAAAACTAAGGTCAGATAACACAGATAATATAAAGAATATACATCTAATGTAGCATAAGAGATTGCTGCTCCAAATATAACAGTTGGCTGGGCGTGGTGGCACATGACTATAATCCCAGTGGCTCCAGAGGCTGAAGCAGGAGGATCACAAGTTCAAAGCAAACCTCAGCAATTTAGCAAGATGCTAATCAACTCAGTGAGAACTTGTCTCTTAAAAAAAAAAAAAAAAATGGCTGGGATTGTGGCTCAGTTGTTAACTGCCCTTGGGTTCAATCCCCAGTATCAAAAAAAAAAAAAAAAATAGTAAAACAGGTGGCTTTAAACAATTGTAAAATGATGCTTTATTCTTCCTTTTGTTTTCTGCAAAATGATGCTTCATTCTTCCCTTTTTTTTCTGCCTCTATTCGGTGTCTTCTCCTTTACCCAATTTTTTTGTTCAGTTCCCTACACTTTGTGTCGACAATCACCTAAATGTTGCTAAAATTTAAATCAATAATTGATGAAATCTGAGTCTTTTTCTATACTTAGATTGATATTCATATCATTAGAAGATAGTATTATTTTTCATTATAGGATAATATTAACCTTACCAAGGTGCATTTAAAATAAAATTCAGCTTGTGGAACGTGCACCATTTTCAGCTCCTTACATCCATTCATTCTTCCAAAGCTTCCTAAAACAAAGAAAGGAGTGAGACTTGATTGAGCCACTGGGTAGAGAATCTCTTCAACTTTGCATTTCAATTATCTTTTTGTTTATCTTATACACAGTAAAATATGGATTTGTAAATCAGCATAACATTTCCCTTAGGAATCTTTGGTATTGTGATAACCATTTGTAAGAAACACATTGTTTGAAAGACAGAAGTTTCCACTCACATTAAATCAGCCACCCATGAGAATGTATCTGAAGAATTTTATATTAATGCATGTGTGAAGCTAAAAAGCAGCAACCAAATGAGTCCTGAAGTTGGATTCAGAATGGTATTTCAAAGTGTGACTGTTTGCAGCATTAGCATATTTTTCTTCACAAATGAAAAAGTTGAGGTACAGAAGCCAGTTTTGTATTCAGAATCTTTTTCTTTCTTTTCATCTTTTTTTTCTTCTGGAAATTATTTTATTATGAGTATTATTGTCTTTTGGTAAATTTCATTGTAGTGTATTCACTTTAGTGTTAGGCCTATTTTGACAATATGAATAATAAAATCTTTTTTCTCGAAGAATGACAAAGACATGTTATATCATATTTCTTAATCTGTATACCTATTATTTTATTTTCTTGTCATATTGCATTGACTAAGGTTCCCAGCATAACGTTTAATAGAAGGGCTGAAAAATGAACACATTTTCTTTATTTCTATCTTTATTGGGAAAGCATCTAGTTTCTTTCTCTTAGAATTGAAAATGTTTTGCTGAAATCTGAGAACCAGTTAACTTATGAGGTCCTATTTTCTTATCATGTAAACAAATACATAGAAATCTTGGCTTTTCATAAGCTGTGTGGTTTTTGTTTCATTTTGGTTATAAAATATTTTCTTACATATGTTTTGCAGGATTTTAATAACTCCTTATAGGAAAATATCTGGGGCCAAATAATTTTTAGAAATAAGTGATTAAAAAAAGGAAAAATGTGCTCTGAATATAAAAATGAACAGAGTATGTACTTTAGGAGACACTATCATTCTGTGAGCTACAGATGTTGTAAATATTCAGTCATCACAAAAGGCATATTGTTCTTTTTTATTTAATTTTTTGGTACCAGGGATTGAATTCAGAGGCACTCAACCACCGAGTCACATCCCCAACCTCTTTTGTATTTCATTTAGAGATAGGGTCTCATCGAGTTGCTTAGGGCCTTGGTAAATTGCTGAGGCTGGCTTTCAACCAAGATCCTCCTGCTTCAGCCTCCCAAACTGCTGGGATTACAGACATGTGTTACTACGCCCAGCATATTGTTCATCTTTTATGTACAAAGTGTTGAAACCAATACTGCCTCTCTGCCTTCTTCCCCCAGCAGAGTCCCATGAACAGTCACCAGAAAGGATTGAGCTGGAATGGAGGCTGTGGGCAGTGAGTATGCTGTGGAAGCCTAGCTTCAGGCAGCAAGGAAGAAACCGATATCCGACCCTGGGTGCAGCCAAACTCCTGCATGTGCTGACTGACTGACGGTGATATCAGCACACAGCAAGAAGTCTAAACAGAAATAATTACTAAAATCTCTAAAGTTTTCATGTTTCCTTTCATAAACAGAGTAACCAAGTGGAGATATGGGTACCATTTTTTTTGAGCACTTAAAGTGCCTTTGAAATATGACCTTCAATTATTCTTGGTTCAGTTAGTGGTTAATTGCCCACAGGAAAACATTTTCTGATCTATGCACACTTTAAATGCAACAAACTGGCTTTATTGAAGCATGGCAGAGGATAAAAGCTATTTGATTGCAGACAGTGAAATGACTTACAGAGACAAGGCTATAGAATTACTGAAAACCAGTTTGACTGGGCAATTGGTTCCCTAAGAAAGCCCTTCCTTCTGGTTGTGTTTACTTTTTTAATTACTATTGTGAAAAAGTCATAATTCCTACAAGTTATACCTATTTCCACCCAGAATTAAGGCTTCTTCCCTGAAATAAGATACAAGTAATGAAAATGTATTAACTAACATTTATTTAACATTTACTCTGTTCAAGGTGCTGTGCTAAGAGATTTACAAGCAAAGGCCTCATGCTAAACTGGAGGTTTTTTCTTACTGCTTTGGCAGAGCTACCTCCATGGTATGCTGCCTCCAAGTCTTGCAGCCCTGGATTGTTCCAGTCTCAGCTCCAGTGGAACACCTTATATGCCATTACCTCCAAACTGGGCCTTCTGCCTTTTACTTGGAGGCCTGGGTTCCAATTCCAATTGACACTTCAGTCTTGAACCCACTGTATGTTCTTTTATGACCAACTTGAACCACTATGATAGGTCAAGGTAATACATAAAGTTATGTTAGGTTTTATCTGTATGAAATAGGACAGGATAGATCAGTGGTCAGTAAATCACCTGTTTTGTTGTTGTTGTTTGTTTTCTTCTATTTTAAACAAACTGTAATCATTTTTTAATGATCATGCTTTAAATACTTATGTCAGTATCTACACAATATCCTTGATTGTGCTTTTTGGCAACAAAATCTGATTTCCCATACATTCTTTTATTTGGGGGGCAAGGGGATTCTGGGGATTGAACTCCAGGGCACTTGACCACTGAGCCACATTCCCAACCCTATTCTGTATTTTATTTAGAGACAGGGTCTCACTGAGTTGCTTAGTGCCTTGCTTTTGCTGAGGCTGGCTTTGAACTTGCCATCCTCCTACCTCAGCCTCCCAAACTGCTGGGATTACAGGTTTGTGCCTCCACACCTAGCTAGATTACCTATAATTCTTTAATGAGTTTGCTGATATCTGTTATACATTGTATAAAAGATAAAGTCTTGGTCATTACATTGCAACATCATCATGTCAGTTGATTACATACTAGCCACACTTCTGAGTACCAAGGAGGCACTTTATAGCTCACTCAATAATGAGAATTAAGAATTATTTTTATATAGAAGTGTAATATAAATTAGCTTAGAACAAGATGTAGGTGATAGCATTCTGTTTTGGATGAATGATTCCATGGCATTATTTAAATGACTCTGGACAGAAGCACTCTCACAAAAATCCTGTGTCCTATTCTTTTTTAATCTCTCATCCCTTTTATTCTTTTTATCTGTTTCTTTTTTTCTGACTTGTTATGTTGAGAGATGGAATGTAGAAATGACATGAATTTCCATTATTTTAGTCCTTGCTGCACAAACTGTTCTAGAGTCAGTCATGAACTCAACCTGGAAGCTGTGAGAAATATGAACTCTCGGAACCCAGCCCAGATTTTCTAAATCAGATCTGCATTTTAAAAAGTACAGAGACAATTATAAGCATAACAAAATTTAAGAAGAATTAGTTATGCCATGCAAACTTTTTTGTACATTTTTTGTTGGTGCATTATAGTTGTACATGTTGATGGGATTTGTTACATGTTCATACATGCACACAATATATCACTATAATTTGGTCAACAGCACTCCCCAGAGTTTCCTCCTGTTCTACTTCCTGCTTCCCCCTTGGTGCCATTCCTCTACTGATCTCCTTCTGATTTTTAGGAGATCCAACCTGACCTTTCTTTTCCTTTTTCATCTCTAGCTTCTGTATTTGACAGAAAACATCTGACTCCTGATATTCTGAGTTTGACTTATTTCACTTAACATGATGGTCTCTAGTTCCATCAGATTGTCCTGCAAATGATATAATTTTGTTCTCCTTTATGGCTAAATAAAATTATATTGTATGTATGTACCATATTTTCTTTACCCATTCATCCATTGGTGGACACCTATACTGGTTCCATAGTTTGTCTGTTGTGAATTGTGTTGCTATAAACATGGGTATTCTTGTAGTAAGAAGATTTTTAATTCAGCAGGATAGACATTACAAGGAGCGTTATAGTTGGGTTTCATGCCTCCTCTTTTGAGGATCTCCACACTGATTTTCATAGTCGTTGTACTCATTTACAGTCCCAACAATAGTGTAAAAGTGTTCCTTTTTCTCTACATTCTCTCTAGCATTTATTATTATTTGTATTCGTGATGACTGCCATTCTGACTGGTGTGAGATGTGATCTCCATTTTTTGTTGTTGTTGTTGTTTGTTTTTTGGTACCAGGGATTGAACTCAGGGGCACTCGACCACTAAGCCACATTCCCAGCCCTATTTTGTATTTTATTTAGAGACAGGGTCTCACTGAGTTGCTTAGTGCCTCGCTTTTGCAGAGTCTAGCTTTGAACTTGCAATCCTCCTGCCTCAGTCTCCTGAGCTCATGGGATTACAGGCATGCGCCACCACATCAGACTCCATGTAGTTTTGATTTACATTTCCCTAATAGCTAAAGATGTTTACCTTTTATATGTATTTGTTGGAAATTTGTATTTCTTGGAGAAATGTCTAATTTATTGCCCATTTAGTAATTGGGTTATTTGATTTTTTGGTATAAATATTTTTAAGGTCATTATTTATTCTACATATTAGTCCTCTGTAAGGAGAGTAACTAGCAAAGATTTTCTCCCATTCTATATATTTTCTTCAGATCTTTTATTGTTTTATTTATTGTGCAGAAGATTTTTAATTTGATGTTTTCCCAATTATTAATTCTTAGCATCATCTCCTGAACTTTAGTGGACCTGTTGAAAGACTCATTGCCTGTACCTATATTTGGGATGTTGAAGTTGCATATTTGTTCTATTTCCTAGGTCTTTTATCCATCTTGAGCTCATTTTTTGTGCAGAATGAGAGATGAGGGTCTAGTTCATTCTTCTATTTATGGAACCATTGGAGGACACATATGTTGGTTCCATAGTTTGTCTATTGTGAATTTTGCTGCTATAAATATGGGTATTCTTGTAGTAAGATGATGTTAATTCCTCAGGATACATACCAAGGAGTAGTATAGCTGGGTTCCATCCCTCGTCTTTTGAGGCAGAACTATTTGTTGAAAAGGTTGTCTTTTCTCCAATGGGTGTTTTTCACATCTTTGTCAAGCATCAGATGGTTGCAGAGGTGTGGGTTTATCTCTGTGTCTTTTATTTTGTACCATTGGTTTCTGTGTCTGTTAAACTACAGTTCCATGTAGTTTATTTTACTATTTCTCTGAGGTATGATTTAAAGTCAGATATTTTGATGCAGGCAGCAATGCTTTTATGGTTAAAGTTGCTTTGGATATTCTGAGTTTTTATCCTTCCAAATGAATTTTTGAATTGTTTTTTTTTCTACTTATGTGAAGAATATTATTGACATTTTGGTGGGGTCAGCTTTGAATCTATGCATTTCTTTTGCTACTATGGTCATTTTAATACTATTTATTCTGCCTATCCATGAACATGTGAGGGCTTTCCATATGTTAAGGTTGTCTTCAATTTATTTCTTCTATGCTTCATAGCTGTCATTATAGAGGTCTTTCACTTCCTTGGTTAGATTCATTTCTAGCTTTCTTTTCTTTCTTTTGAGGATATTGTGAATAGAATTATTTTCTTCCTTTCTTTCTCAGAAGATTTTTTTTGTTGTTATATAGCAATTGATTTTTGTATGTTAATTTTTCAACCTAATACTTTGCCAAATTTGTTTATTAGCTCTAGCAGTCTTTTGGTGGATTTATTTTTTGGATCTTCTATGTATAGGATCATATCATTTGCAAACAGTGATGATTGATTTCTTCCTTTTGTCTGTTGTCCTTTTATTTCCTTCTCTTGCCTAATTGCTCTGGCTAGATTTTTTTTTTTTTTTTTTTTTTTTTTTGGTGGTGGTGGTGGTGTTGGGGATTGAACCCAGGGCACTCGACCAACTGAACTGTATCCCCAGCCCCTGGCTAGAATTTTTTAGTGTTATATTAAATAGGAATAGTCAGAGTGAACATCTTTGTATTGTCTCAGATTTTAAAGGAAATGCTTTAAATTTTCCCTATTTACTCTAAAACTGAATTTGAGTTTTTCATATAGAGCCTTTATAATGTTGAGGGGCATTCCTTCTATTCCTGTTTCTTCATGTTTTTATCATGAATGGGTGCTGAATTTTGTTGAAGGCCTTCTCTGAATCTATTGAGATGACTGAGTAATTTTGTCATAATTCTATTTATGTGATGAAATATTTATTGATTTGCATATATTAAAACATCCTTGCATCATTTAAGGATATTGTGAATAGAATTGTTTTCTTCCTTTCTTTCTCAGCAGATTTTTTGTTGTTATATAGCAATTGATTTTTGTATGTTAATTTTGCAACTGAATAAAACCAATTTGGTGTGGTGCACAATCTTCTTAATATATTGTAGAGCATGATTTGATAATATTTTATTAAGTATTTTTGCAACTGAGTTATTCAGGGTTAGTATATTGGTCTGTAGTTTTCTTGCTGCACCCTAATCCAGTTTGAGTATGAATATAATACTGGCTTCATAGAATAAATTTGGAAGTGTTCCATTCCTATCAATTTAATGGAACAATTTGAGGACTATTAACATTAGTTCATCTTTAAAGATTTGGTAGAATTCAGCTGAGAATCCACATGGTCCTGGGCTTTTCTTTGCTGGAAGGCATTTTATTACTCATATTTCATTATAAGTTATTGATCTGATTAGGTTCTCTATGTTCTCTTGATTTGATTTTGGCAGATTGTATTTGTTTAGAAATGTATCCATGTCTTCTAAGTTTTCCAATTTATTGGAGTATAAGTTTTCAAAATAGTCCCCCATGATCTGCTGGATTTCTGTGATGTCTATAGTAATTTCTGCTTTTTATCCTAATTTTATTAATTTGGTTTTTCTCTTTTTCATTTGGTTAAGGACTTATCAATCTTCTTATCTTTTAAAGACACAACTCTTGTTTCATCAATTCATAAATTAATTAATTAATTTTAGCTCTGATCTTAATTGTTTTCTTCCTTTTACTGGTTTTGAAATGGCTTTGTTCTTTTTCAAGTGTCTTGAGATGCATGATTAGCTTCTTTTCGGGGATCTTTCTGATTTTATTATGTAGGCACTCATAACTATATACTTTGCTCTTAGAACTGCCTTCATAGTGTCCCAGAAGTTCTGCTATGTTGTGTCATTACTCTCATTTGAGTCTAAGAACTTTTAAATTTCTCTCTTGATTTTTTCTATCACCCATTCATCATTCAATTTCCATGTGTATTGTTTAATCTCCATGTTTTATATATTTTCTGTAAAGTTTTTGTCATGTGGGTATCCAATTTCACTCCATTATGATCTGATAAGATTCAAGGAATTATATCATTTTATTTTATATTTGCCAAGAGTTACTTTGGGTCATAAAATATGGCCTATTTTGAAGAAGGTTCCATAAGCCACTGAGAAGAAAGGGTATTCAGCTCTTATTGAATGAAAAATTTTATAGATGTCTGTTATGTCTATTTGATTTATAATATTTTTCAGGTCCAAAGAGTCTTTACTGAGTTTATGTCTGGATGACCTATCTAATGGTGACAGATATATGTTGAAATCGCCCAATGTTATTTTACTGGGGTCTCTCTGAGGCTTCCATTTAAATAGTGTGCTTTTTATGTAATTAGTTGCACCCACATTTGGGGCACAAATATTTATTATTGTTATATTTTGTTGTTGGATTTTTCCCTTTATCAATATGAAGTGAAGTGACCTTCTTTGTCTCTTCTGATTAATTTTGGTGTGAAATCTGCTTTGTCATGTATGACAGTAGCTATTCCTTTTTGTTTGGGGATTCCATTTTCATGGTATATCAATTTTCATCCTTCTACTTTCAGCCTGTGTTGTCTTTATCTGTGAGGCATGTCTTTTGCAAATAACATATAATTGGGTCTTGATTTTTAATCCATTATGCCAGCCTATGTCTTTTAATTAGAGATTTGAGATCATTTACATTCAATGTTATTATAGAGATATGTTTATTAATTCTTTCCATTTTGATTTATTTATTATGATTAATTTAGTCCTGATTCTCATTTTCTTGGCTGCACTTGAAATGAGATTTTTTCCATTTATTACTTCTGTTATTTCTTCTGTGTGGAGTATTTCTTCAAGAAATTTCTGTAGTGCCAGATTAGTGGTCATGAATTCCTTTAGTTTCTGCTTATCTTGGAAGGCTTTTATTTTACTTTTGATATGGACTATAGCAGTCTTGGTTGAGAGTTATTTTCTGTCAGGACTTGGAACACCTCATTCCAAGCCATCCTGGCTTGTAGAATTTGTGCTGAGAAATTAGAATTGATTCTGATTGACTTGTCTCTAAATGTGATCTGAAGTTTTCCTCTTTAGGCTTTTGTATGTTAAGCATTTTAATTGTTTTTTTTCCTGGTGGGGGATACCTGGGATTGAGCTCAGGGGCACTCATCCACTGAGCCATATCCCCATGTCTATTTTGTATTTTAGAGACAGGGTCTCACTGAGTTGTTTAGCACCTCACTTTTACTGACACTAGCTTTGAACTTGTGATCCTCCTGCCTTAGCCTCCCAAGTCACTACACAATTGTAATTGTAATGTGTCATCTTGCCTATTTGGGGTTCTAAATGTATCCTGTATCTGGATGTTCATCTCATTTTGATAATTTTGAAATTTTTCTGTTATTATTTCTCTGAAGAGTTTATCCATTCCATTAGCCTATATCTTATAGTCCTCCACAATTCCAGTGATTCTTAAATTTGGTCTGTTCATGTTCTCCAAGAGTTTTTGTATATTCTGTTGATGGTTACATTATTGTTGTACTGTCTGAATATTCTAGCCTGGGAACTTTGTCTTCCAGATCTCAGATTCTGCCTTCAGCCTGGTCTACAATATTGGTCAGACTTTCAACTTAACAGTTTTATTTGATTTATTGTGTCTTCCATTTCCAAAATTTGTTTGGTTCTTTTGCAAAATTTCTATTTCCTTATTGATTCATTCAGTATAGCCTGTATTCTGTATCATCTTTCTTAATTCATTCAGTTGTTTTTCTGTTTTCCCTTGGAATTCATTTATCATTTTTGTAATAATTATTTTGAATTCCTTATTTGATATTTCATCCACTTCAGTATTATTGGGGTCATCTGCTTGTGAATTATGAACTTTAGGAAAATTTGTGTCAGCTTGTTTTTTCATATTTTTTTTTATTTTTGTGTTGGGTTTTGTGCATCTTTTGGAAGGGATTTATCTTCCACTCTTATGTTTGGGTCTTTTTAGGGAACAATCTTCACTTGTCAAAGAGTCCTAGAGTGATCTAGATTGAGACCCCTTGTAGGTGTGGTATGCACGGGTTTGTATCATTAATTTGTGTTTGAGCAAATTTGTTGTCTTTTGCTTGAGTTTAGTTCAACAATATTTTCTACCCTGTTAACTTGTAGTGTCCCTCTAGATTCCCAGCACCTCACAGATTAGGGGAAAACAAACATTAGCAACAATCAATGCAAACAGTATATATCATTAAACTAAATTTTGGTTTCTACTATGATATCTATAATATTAATTGCCACCAAAACAAACAAACAAAAACCAAAAAGTAGACATGGTAAAGTTAGAAACTGCCAACAGCAAAAATAAGTAACCATGAACTGTATCAAGCATTAAAGTAAACAACAGGTGTCAACTGTGTCATCCACAGCAGTAACAATTGCAATAGCATTAATGGTGGGTACAGGAGTTATATAAACCAATTAGTTGTAAAATATGGTCAGAATACAAAAAGAGAAAAGAAAATGTAATAGGAAAGTAGGAAAGACTTTACAATTTCAAAAGTCAACAGAGAGAATGTAGAAGAGATGTAGCATGTGATAGGTGTAAGGAAGGAAGAGAAAAAAATGAAAGTAAGAAAGTAAAGGCAGGGTGAAAGCAAGGACAATAGAATTTAGCTATTAGCAGAAAAAAAGAGAAAAAAGGAAATGAAAGAAATGGAGAAATGGAGACCATACAAAACAAATGCAAAATGTACTCTAACCCTCAAAAGACAAGGCAGGGAAAAAATAACTGCATTTAAAAAGTGCTAAAAATGAGAAAAAACAGATACAAAGGTGTATTTGTGTGTGTGTGTGTGTGTGTGTGTGTGTGTGTATAAAGGAAAAAGATTTTGTAATGAAAAATGAAGTAATTGTTTCCACTTAGGTGGTCAAAAATGTTGACAAGAATAAATGGTCACTGTCTATGTCTGTCTTTCTTTCCGCCTCTTCTTGAGCTATGTACTGAAAGCAAGAGCAAGGGTTGGTAGTGGGTTGTTAACCCTTTCCTCTTTTTGTGTTGCTCACCAAACTGCCAGTTGTAGTGGCCTAAGACTGAAGCTGGTTCAAATAATTATCATCTTCTCTCCTTCCCAATATGAGGTAGGATGGGATAAGAAGTACTGTCAGTGGAGTTTTGTCTGCAGACCAGATCCACACACTGCCGGGGTGGGACCAGTGCAGTTTTACCAGTGGAGTTCCAGCAGGTGGGGATTAGATCTAATAAATCCTCAGGGATTTTGTTGTGTGGTTTTTTTGCTCTGGAGAGATTGGATTAACACACATCTAGGGCCTGGAAGATTGCCAATCTCTCCTGGGAGTCTGGATCTCAGGAGTCTCCCTAGGATTCTACTCATGAGGAACCAATCCTCCACCCCTCTGTGGCCCACAATCGCAGTCTTCTCAGGCTTAGTTCCTGAGTACATTCCCACTGCTTGTTCAGAATCCCAACCCTCTTCAGCTTGTTCATGTGAGCTGCCAAACTCAAAGGTAAAACTTTCTCGGTGTCTGTTTCACTCTTGTTCTGCAGAAGCAGCTACAGTGTGGCTACCTCAAGATGGCTCCACCTCAACTCTCCATAGCCAGTTTGCAAACACATGATACATTTTAAGTACCAGTGCCCGGTACAGTCTCTGGATGAGCTAAGGGCAGACTGCTTCTCTGATCTCAGGTTTCTTCATACTAATCTGTTATGTTTCCCTCTGTGTTCTTCCTCCCTCTGTGCTGTGCTGAACCAGCACTGCTATCACTGCAGCCTAAATTGGCTTGGCTCCAGTGTAGTCTCTCTTCTTTGTTTAACGTACCCACATTTCTGAGTTTCTGAGAGGCTCTTAGAAATCCCTCTTTAACCTACCTCACAGAGAAGCAGTACTCCTGAGGCTTGAATCCTAAGCTGTGGAGCAAATAGAAAGGTAGCCTTCTTCTAGCTTACCATCTTGAATCCCCCCATAAACTTCTTACCATAGTAGTAATTATGAGGGTTAAGTGAGATAATATATGCAATAGTAAATACTTAATTCAGGAATGAGATATAATCTTAGTGCTATATGTTGAATTCATATGCTGTAGTAAATACTTAATTCAGGAATGAGATATAATCTTAGTGCTATGTGTTGAATTCATATGCTGTAGTCCTAGTGTGACTTCATCACATGACCTAATTCAGACATAAAGGTCACTGCAGATGTAATTAGTTACAAGAAGGTCCGTCTAGAGTAGGTTAAGCCCCGATCCAATTTGTTGACTGGCATCCATATAAAAAATAGAAATCTGAATTCATACACAACATCATGAATGCAGAGATTGGGGTGATGGGTCTACAAGTCATGGAACACCAAAGATTGTCAGCAAACCATCAGAAGCTACGAGAGAAATGTAGACTAGATTGTAACAAGCCCCTGAAGTAGCCAAGCCTGTCACCTCTTTGGTATGACGCTTTAGCCCTCAGAACTATAAGGCAATACATTTCTGTTGTTTAAGCCACCCAGTTTATATTCTTTGTTTATACCAGCTCTAGCAAGCTAACAGATTATGTTCGAGAATGCCTTCACCACCACCAAAAAACAGCTCTCTTCAGAGAATATTTGTATTTTCTTTCTAAATTCAAGTTTTATTTAAGTCTGTGGATCCCGGAACACAAATGAAAAGATAGCATTAATACACATGCTATTTTTCTATAAACTGCATAATCACAATCTCATGTAATGATATTCATTATGTAAAGGATTTTGGTTCTGATTCTAATATTTCTTCATGGTTGGGCATTAGATTAGAATCTACATCTATTGGATGATAGAATAATGATTGCCATATTAATAATTGATTCCATTGGCCTTTAAACCTTATTCCAGCAGAAAAATAAATGCTGGGTGGGATTAATCTAAATCCTGTGTGTTGTATTGACTCCTTCTGACTATGGTTTCAGTGTCATTGAAACCTGACTTTAATGGAGCCTTTCAGCTTCATCAAACTGGAAACTTCACCTTCTTAAAATGCAGTTGCCATGGAAACAGCACAGTTCCAGGATTTTTGTTTTCAGAAGGTATTGGGGGAAGACTCAATGCCAATACACGAGCACATGGGATGGCATATTAACATGTGCAGTTCTGCTCTATTTTTAAATTGAAGAGGGGAGGAGAAGAAAGGGGTGCATAAATGTTTTCACAAAACCTGCCAAAGAACTCTAACTTATCTTTGTGCCATATTTGGTTCATTCATTCACATCTACCTTTCTTCCAGAAAGTGATTTCGACAGCCTGAGTCCTTGAAGTTGTTAGCAGACAATTGGACATATACACATAACATGTTTGCACTATTTACAGTCACATCCTCTGAAAAGGTGAATTTCTGTTGAATCTGAGGCAAAGCGGATTTTTCTTTGTCAGGGCCATAGCAGTACCATTTCTTCATCTTTATCCTAGCATTGTGTCCTTTGGTAAAGCCTTGCTTTAAAGGGATTCTTTGTAATCTTTTAATTAAGTCTTTCATCTGGCTATATTTTTTTCTCCCTGATTAAATGGGCTGTAACATCCCTACTGTTTCTCTCAGATGTATCATCGTTGTTACATCTTTAAGCACCCAGGAGCCAGGCCATGAGGCTCCATGCGTGAGAGCAGGAGTGTTATCATGGATTTGGAGGTGAAATCTCAAAGAACTGAATTTCTATTTGAGTGTCAAAATGACCTTGTGTTAGTTAAAATAAAAATTAAAGGCACAACATATTGTAATAATGACTGCTTTGAACTGATATTTGTAATGAAAAATGATCTTCAGTTAAAATAGATTCCTTTTTCATGCTTTCTTTAATTGAACCAAAAGCCATGTTCCAAAAAGACATAATAAACAGAAAGTTATTGCTCATGTACACAGTATGATTAACTTATGGGTGCCCTTCGAGAGGACAGACTGTGAGAGAGAGAGACGCAGGATGTATTGGAACCAAACAATTCAGGGTTCAAACCAAGATATGGTTTTGCCATTTGTTCTAATGTTTCTAAGAAACTTCATTTTAATGCAGAAGAGAATGGTTAGTTGTGACAATTCCAAATGATACAAAACCATGGTGGCAGAGAGGACCATGTGAAAGAAGAACTAAATATCACAATTGAGGTAAGTTATTTAATCTCTCTCCTTCTCTGATCACCACAGCTAAGAATCTTACCCAGCACATAATAGGTACTCAATAAGTAACTGCTGATGATAGACTTAGTCAAAGCCTTAAGTTATTCCTCTATTAACAGGTAATAACAAAGCCATACCACACAATTTTTTGAAGGTCAGTGACAATGCTTGATGAGATGGCCTGGTACATTATTAAATTTCAATAAATGGCACTATTTCTTTCCCAACTAGACAGCGGTTTCCTTAAGGTCAGCACCCATTAATTATTTTGTGTGTATCTCTCGTTTCAAGTACAGAAGCTTGCTTATCATAGGTTCTTTATATTTGTTGAATGAGCACCCAAGGAGGTAGAGTGAGCATACCCAATCCTAAGTTCCTTCGGTGTTTGCTTCCTGAACACAATAGCTAATGCAGATATTGGCACAGTACCTTTTCACAACTTGTCATTATAGCCAGAACTGATGGGATAAAGCTCTAGGGACATAAACTTGATGATATCTAAAGCCGTAATTTCAGGATCAAGCAATTAGGGTCTTAAAAGATGAAACTCAGTGACAGAAAGAAGTAATACTAAAAGAATGGTATAAAAAGAGAATAGCATTCCTACATCCAGTCATCCATGAGGCTGACTCATTCCCTGCCATCTCTGTTGGTGGCTTTATTTGAGTGTGACATGTTTGGTGAAGTATAATACTACAGCTTCATGCAGTATAGGGAAGACATTTAATTGGGAAATTTCAAGTGGATGGCTCACAAGAGGATACATGTGACCTCTTGCTGTCTTGCCATCCAGTGGAAGAAAGTTTTGAGCTTATTTTGGTGATGGACACTGAAAATATCAACCCCAGGAAAAGGTCAGCAGTCTCTTGCAAGCATAAAAATAGTCTCGTCTGAAGAATAAGCCTTACAGGCTCAGGTGTCTGACTCTCAGAGCCTTGATGCCAGCTTTACAGGATCTGAAAAGGCCATATGGTAACTTTTTAAGAAGTTTGGATTTGAGATGTATTAAAATGAATTCCACCCACCGACTACTAAGTAGAAAATTAAGTCTGAGAACTGCTTCTTTGACTTAGAGGGCAAGGTGAGCTTTCAGGGCCACAAACAGTACAATCCTACTTAATTCCTTGTAGTGAATTAGTAATTCCCTTAATTTTTACATAAATTAGTTAAAAGTATGTTGTCTTTCACTTGAAAATAGAGTATTGACCAATATGGGTTTAATTTCTGTTAAGGACTGTCAGATTTATAAATGGTCTGCATATGAATAAAACTCTGTTGTTCTCTGTTTTCCCCAAGTTTTGTACTCTGTGCCTATAGCATTGAATTACATGAATTGCCAAAGTTTATATGCAATCTCATTTCATCTTCACAGTAACAGGTATGATCTTTATTTTTACTCAGGAAACTGAAATTAGAGAAGCAACACATACAGCTGGTAAATGGTCAGGTTCAAATGAAACCCAGTTCTAACTATCACATTCAGATTTGAAATGTTATTCTTCATATCACTACATGAAATGTGATTTGAAAATTAAGAGGTGGTAGAATACAATTTCTAAGGTTGCAAGTTGAGTTATTTATACTACTTTAACCCCTGGCTCTGTTGAATACTTTAAACAAAGAGGTTTTCATCTTATGCCTTTTGGCATTTGCTTTCTTGTAGAGTGAAGTATGTAATTTCTGAAAATTAAAAAAAAAAAAACAAAAAAAAAACTTTTCTCCCCAATGGACAAAAGGGAGTTAAAGGGAGAAGAACACAGTCTGGGAAATGTTTGTTTTGGTTTTTTTGTTTGTTTCTTTTTTTTTTTTTTTTCTGTGACTATTTTCCACAGAATCAATTTGGATAGCATAGCAAAAGGCTGAGAGTGTATTTAGCCCTGTGCAACACTTCCCTCTAACCAAGTCTTTCTTGGAACCAAGTAGGATAAAGGCAGTGTTTCTGAATATTTTTTTTTTTACTAAGTTAGCATTTAGGATATACAGGGACCAATATATCCCATATTTTAGCAATGTGGCCCATCCTTCTTGCTTTAAGTAGAAATTTGATGAGCTCCTGAAGATAATCCTTGATTATTCATCAGATTGACACTTCTAGGCTGCAGCTGGTAAACATGCCCCAGACCACAAATGTCTTTCTGAGGGAGTAGACAAAGCATCCAGTGTATATTAGTAGTTGCTATCCAAGCCACCAACAGATGGTTGTTATCCAAGCCACTCAAAAAATCAAATGGAATTGAAATATCATGGGATACTTCCAAAGGAGAAAGACCCAAAACACATGGCCTCTTACAAAAGAGAAAATATTTTGTTCATTAGCAAGTGGAGAGATTAAAGGTTTTCTCTTCTTCTTTCTTCAACCTTTCTCTAAAACGCTTGAATAAGATCCCATTCTGAACAGAAACGTCAATTTCCAATTCTTTTCTGTTCCCTGTGATCAGAATATTTCTGGGAAACTAACAGGTCTCAAGGCCTCTATGATTGCCAAGTCAAGCAAGGAATGGGATTGAGGGAAAGAAAGATGGAATCAATCCACACAATTAGATATATCCTTTGTCTAACACATAACTAGAGCCAAATAATGCCTTCCTGACCAGAGACAGCAAGTGATTATGCAACCAATGTTTTCTATTTATATCTAGGTGTCATCAAATCCACAGGCACAATGCCAGATGGGCAAAGTAGCAATTCATCATATCATAATTGTGTATTTTGGATAAGGGCCAAGATGGTCCAAGAGGCTCAAATAAATTGTACATCTGGTTGATGAAGAATTCAGGGAATAATGTTTATAATACTTTTAAGAAAAAAAAATAAAGGTGGATTTTTAGTTTCAAATGCATACCAGGTCACAAAACTAGAAAATCACAAATAAAAATTTACAGACTAGTTATATCTCAGTGACAGAGTGCTTGCATAGCATGCATGAGGCTCTTTATTCAATCCCCAGCACCATCATTCAATCAATCAAGTTATAAATTTAGATATATACACAGGCACACACATAGACATCGGCATAAACACAAACATAGGTATAGCATTCAAGAGCTATGGAAGAAGTAGAGTCTAAATGAGCTGAAATTTGTCCCAAAGAGGAAAAGTTCTATTTCTCAGTGAGCCAAGGATTATTGTTATGTCTGGGTACAAGACAAAGCTTGGGCCTGTCCTAGGAAGTGCGGAAAATGTGCAAAATTTTAGCAGCATGTAGGGCTGGAAAGAAAAATTGCAGATTCAAGAGCTGCCAAATGTGTGGCAAGATTTTCACATGGAGTTCTCTGAGTCCTGGGCCACACAGTGTAAAATATCATATCAAACACAAAAATCAGTTCCAGATATATTGCAGACATAAGTGTGAAAAGAAAACTTCTAGAGTATGTAAAGTATACACTGAACATCTTTGTGATCTTAAAGTAGAAAAAAGATGGGACACCAAAAGCAATATTTAAAATAATGATAAACTAGAGAAGTGATTAAAAATGATAAACTAGAACATAAAAATATGTTCCTCAGAAGACATTAAGAAAGTAAAAAAAGAAACGTAAAATATGAGTAGACATCATTCTAACAAAGGATTAATTTCCAAAATAAAGCACAGAAATAATACATATATCAGTAAGAAAAGGAAAGGTGGAACAAGAGGAAAAATGGGTAAAATGTTTTAATATACTCTTCACACAGGAAGATTATCCAAATGATCAACATAAATCATGAAAAAATATCATGTTTTCCTGTATTAGTCAAGGAAGTGCAAATTTAAATCACATTGTAATATCAATACTTACTCTCCAGAATGGCTAAAAGGGGAAAAAGAAAAAAGAAACTAAATAAAAAATTCCAAGTGTTGACATGATGTAAAAGCCAAAACTCCCACTTTGCTGGTGGGGATGTAAATTGGTACACCACATTGGACATCTGTTTGGCAATATCTATTAAAGCTGAACATATACATAATCCGAGACCCATTACTTCATCTTCTATGTATATAGCTATCAAAAATGTGCATGTCATTAAAATATGTGTACTGGAATGTTAATAAAAACACTATTTGAAATAGCTCAAAACTGCAAATTACCCAAATCACCATTAATAAAGAATTGATGAGATAATTGTTGCATATTTACTTGAATCAATGAGAATGAATAATCTTTAGTTATGTGTAACAATATAAAAACTTCCCAAACATTATGCTGCATGAAAAACATCAAACACAAAATTTGTGTTGTATATGAAGTATAAAAGATAGTAAAAACAATCTAGTATGTGATATTAGAACTTACAATGTGTCTCTCCTCAGGGAAATTCAGAGGAGTGGGTACTAGAAACAAAACAGGTTGTGGGGATCCTGAGAATAGTCTGAGTATGTTCCTGTATGGTTCCTGGTTATGGTTGTGTTCAACTTGTAAAAATTCATTGATCATCACACTTATTGTATTAGCTTTTTTTTGCTGTTGTGACTAAAAGACCCTATCAGAACAACTACAGAGGAAGAAAAGTGTATTTGAGGGCTCACTGGTTCAGAGGTCTCAGTCCATGTACAGCAGATTCCATTCCTTGGGGCATGAGGTGAGGCAGAACATCATGGCTGAAGGATTAAGGTCTGTGGCAAGGTTTTAAAAGGATGATCAGGAAGCAGAGAGAGAGAGAGAGAGAGAGAGTGAGTCCACTTGCCAGTTACAAAATATATACTCCAAAGCCATATCCCTAATGATCTACTTCCTCCAGCCACACTCATCTGCTTCCAGTTACAATTTAGTTAATCCTGGCAGGGGATTAATTCACTGATTGGGTTAAGGCTCTTACAACCCAATTATTTCCCCTTGGATCCCTCTCACATTGTCTCACTTATGAGCTTCTGGGGGATGTCTCACACCTAAACCATAACACTTACATTCCATTTTCTTTTTATATATTATATATCAATGGAAAGTTTAAAGAGAAAGGAAACTCATAATCTCATTTGTTATTTTAAAATCAAAGACATCTGGATTGTATGTTTAAAAAATTAGATCAATTTGTAGAATATTATTAAATTATTAAAAATGAGTTTAGGTATTATGATATGTTTTTTCTTCTATTTGTGTGCATTTAATAAGCAAATAGCTTCAAAAATGCAAAATATTTTAAGCTGAAACTTCTTTGCCATAAAATTAAATTATATCTATTTATAATTTTGTAGTCCTAAGAACATTATCCAGAGATTCTGTTAGACGAGCATGGTGATAGTTTTTAATGCCTCAACAAGCTGCTGTTATCCAGAGCCACATTGTAGATGTTGTTAGTACAACCAAGAAATGAATAAAAAGAGAAGAGAAAAAATATGGCCAGATTATTTTTCCTGTTACGAGGTTTGATGTAGTTTTTATAATAGCACTGAAGTTGAGATGCATGGATCACCCTTTCTTTCGTTGTACCAAGGTGTAACCGATAATATATATGTACCTGCATGTACATAATGTAACCAAACTTCTAAATCCATCTATTTATCGATTGATCTAGCTATCTAACTATCTCATTTATCAATTTTGTCTAAAATTTCCAAGGTAAGATATTCAGTAGTGTTTTCTTTGTCCCTTTGTTTGAAATTCTTTCAGAGGTATTTTTCAGTTTTTCTCATATTCTTTCATATCCATAATTTAACCATGAATTGCTCATCCATGCACAAAAGTGCAGAAAATATTATAAATAGCCTAGTAACCATCATCAAATTATTCATCTTACCTTTTCTTTTATTTCGAAATTTTTTAAATGTTTGAATAAATTTATATTACAAAACATGGTGAGGATAGCATAGTTCTATACTCCTCAGAAATTACCCTATTAACATCCTTCCCCAGTAAAGTACGTTTGCAAAATATTGAACTAGTATTGATGCATTCTCATTAACTGAAGTCCACACTTTTTTTTCAAATTTCCTTAGTTTTCACTGTTCTATATTATACCCAGGTGATCAAATTATGTTTAGTTGTTGTGTCTCCTTGGGCTATTCTAAGTGATAATAATTTATCCAATTTTTCTTACTTCTGATGACTGCAAGTGATTTGAGGTTCAATGTGCAGCTAATTTGTAAATCATGCTTCAGTTACAATTGTCTGGCAATTTTCTCAGGATTCATGTGGTCTTATGGATTTTGGGGAAAAAGCTACAGAGACAAACTGCCATTTTTGCAATGTTGTATCAAAGCACATGTGATAAACATAATTTATTATTGCTGATATTGATTCTGATAACCTAACTGAGATGGTCTTTATTAAGATTTCTCCACCAAAATGTTCCTTTAAAAACAAACATGTTTTTCATGCTGTATTCTTTAAAATAAAAAAATGAATCCTAACACACCATCCTTGTGCCCTGGGACCCCCCACCAGAGCACACCTGGAATGTAACCTTTGAAGAGTTCCATTAAAACCCTCTTGTTCTTCCTAATGGAGATAGTTACAGCCTTTGGGACAGGAATCCCTTCTGTTTCTCCTTTGCAAGGAAAACAATAAACCTTCTTTTTCCCTTTTCTCAAAAACCATGTCATTATTAACTTGGCATTGATCGACATTTGGGACAGGGACAGAGCTTTTTGGCTATACTCCTTGAGAGTGATACCCCCGGTTAATGGTGATAAGTCCTGCTTCCCCACATGTTGAAGTTTGAACATTAGAGAAGCACACCGAGGCAAGCATATAAATCAGGGTTTATTTAAAAAGGGGTAACATAGACTTCTCCCAGGAGGGAGAAGGAGGCCATAGCTGGTATCCTGGTATCCCTAGAAATGAGGTATTCTGCCCTTTTTATATGTCCTAGGCTTCCTTTGTTCTTTTGCTCTCTTCCCCTCATCTTTCTCCTTTCTGTTTACATGACTAGGCCTGGGATCCTCCGTGGGGTGGACAAAAGGTGGGAAACTGGTGGATGGAGCAGCCCAGGACACATTAATTAACAACCTTATAGCTTCCTGTAAGGAGGGGCAATTCCTGGGACAGGTTACCTTGCAACAGGTTGGAACAGGGGCAGGTTCTTGATAAGTGGGGAGGAAGGGCTCTGAAGGAATTAACATTTCAATCCCTCAGGGGACAGTCTCCAACTTCCAGGGACTCACTCAAAATTGGCCTCCTAGATCCAACCTGACTCGATTTACCTATCTATTCTGACTGCCTGTCTAATTCTGGCTTCAAGGGTCAAGTAGTTATTTATATAAATTATTTGAAATTCGGCATAGATTTGTCTCTTCTGCATTTATTTATATCCATGTACTCATGGATATTTATTTTATATTTTGTGGATTATAATTCGGTGATACTGTATTTTTTGTTCATATATATTTTCAGCTTTACACAATAGGAACTTTCTCAGCTGGCTCTTAAGTGCCTTTGACATACTCAATCTTATAGGGTTTTTTTGAGCATTTCCTTAAGTCGGGAACTTACAAACTGCTCCAGGATGATATTTTGTATTTGCTGTTACATTTCTAGTCAGCCATTTATCTCTGAATCCCGTTGGACAATGGTATTAGAAACCAAGATCTATGCACATTTGCTGTCACTGGGTTGACACTGGTTTCAAGACCCTTCAGCCAACAGAGAAAATATTTTTTTAAAAAGATACATATAACACACAACTATATATATCTCCACCATGTTGATTGTTCTAAGTTTCTTCCTTTTCTTCTACTACAATAATCAAATACTTGGCTCCCACCATCTGTTATACATTTACTTGCCTATTCATTCAATAACTCTTAACTTGTGCCCCGCTGCAAAACAATATTGTCAACTAGAGTAGAAAGCATATGTAGTTTCTTTTGCTTTAGTTTTGTAGTCTTCATTCATTCTCAAAGCTACTTTGGTTAGCATCCTTTTTCCCCATCAGTAAGACTGCTTCCTACATGTATAATACACCTAGATTATTTGGTCACAGTCTGCATTCCATGGGCATCCCCAACCTCCTATATGAACTTTAAAATCTACATATATTACATTTAACTCTCTGCTGTAAGTCTTGATGGATTTTGACAGATGTTAATTGCCTAACATCCACTCTTATAGTAATCACAGAGAATAGATCACTGCCTTAGACTGCTGTCCCCTGAAAAGCATTTCAATTATAACTATTCTCCTACAAACTCTTAATGACTTATCCCTTTATTGTTTTGCCCTTTAAAGAATGCTTACATAAATTAGTCTATAAAATTGGCCAAATTATGTTAATGTACATTAAAAATACATCACAATGAATCCAACAATTATAATTATAATGCATCAATAAAAACTTATTTTAAAAATGAGAATTTAGACTAACTACTTCTTTTAGACTGGCTTCTTTATCTCAGAAATATGGACTAAATGTTAGTCCATGTCTGTGGCTTGATCATTTATTTCTTTTTATCACTGAACAATGTTGTTATGTGAATATAACACAGTTTATTTATTCACTTAGTAAAGAACATTAATTGCTTCTAGCTTGGGGAGATTATGAATAAAGTTTTTGTGTATTTTTTGTGTAAATATAAGTTTTCAAATCCGTTGGGGATGTATCTACAAGCACAATTGCTGGATTATGTAGTCAAATAATGTTTAACTGTAAAAAAAAAAAAATCTGCAAATTATCTTTCAAAGTGGCTGCACCATTTTTGCATTCACACGATAACTAAATGAGATCTCTCAGTGCTCCAGATTATGCCAGCAATTGAATGGCCTTTTGAAGTCCCAGTTACAGTGCAACTCTGTGATAATACCTTGAGGGGCCTAGGCATTATCCCCCAGAATGATGTGAATGTTTTAAATTAAGGTCCAATGTCTGTGCTAGTTTCTCCCATAGTTGAGATACATGAATGTAGGAATCAAGGGGTTTAAATGGAAATGGCTCCTTGCACTGTTTCCTGTGCTAATCCAGAAGCAAAATCTTTGCTTTCCATCTTTGCCACCTTAGTCTCTGCTTGTCTAGAGATCTTAGTCCCATTGGAGGTACACAACAGGAGACACAACAATGATTCCATTGTTGAGACTGCCATATTTTATGTTCCTCATGCTTCTGAATCAATAAAGAAAGGATTGCTCTGCTGTCTGTGGTGGTTCAGCTTGATATTCAAGGGCAAATACAGAAAACAGACAAGCAAGCTACATCAGCAATTTATGTTATGATACCTGATGGCATCTCTTAGTAGTTTCATGCCTATGCTTAAAGTCAATTAAAAAAAAAAAGCAATAATGTAACTCAGCACGTACTGCTAATGCCTTCAGGAATGAAGATGTCAGTTTCCACATTGAAGACCTGTGAGCAGCTGGTGTGCTTGTTAAGGACAAATGAAAAATGGAGAGGGAAGGAAGAAAGTAGTAAAATGCCACATGTGATTATAAAAGTGGACCACTTAACCTTTTGAACATAACCCTTGCTGCTTATTTTTAAAAGGACATGTTTTTCTTCTCCTCTCCTCCCTCTCTCCCTCCCACAGACCTAACATAGAGGCAGGGAACAAGATTATCTTTAGTTATCTGTTCTCCACAAGAAGGAGATGTCACCAGGAGAAGTAGGAAGTGACTATCTCCCGAATTAACAAGTGAATTTCAACATACCAGCAGGGTGCACCTGGGACCCCTTGTCACAGCACACCTAGAATGTAGCCTTTGAATAGCTTCCTTAAAAGCCCTCTAATTTCCCTGATGGGCAGAATCACAGCCTCTGGGACAAGAGTGTCCTGTGTTTCTCCTCTGCTAGCAAAAAATTTCTTTTTCCTTGTCCTCAAAATCATGTCCTCATTATTAAATTGGCATTAACTGGCACTGGGGACAGGGACCAAGCTTTCAGTAACATGATCATGGGACCAAGTACATAAAAGAAAACTGCAATAGTCACAAGTATTTCTTCTTTATTTTTTTTATGAATGTGTTGGTATTGTGTTAAACAACTAATTTCTTTTCTTCCTTCTCTTATTCTCTTATCATTTAACATTAGCTATATTTTATAATGGTTAATTTTATTTCATAGCGAATTATAAGATAAAGGATGAGCATGAACATTAATGAATTCAAGTCCTCTTCTGGGGTCAGCATTAGAACACATTTGAATGCAAGTAGAATTGCTACATCATGTTAGGTGGAAACATATCTTTGTTATTGTCTTCATTTGGAAATTAAGTATAATTTTAAAAGATGAATATAGACTGCCTGACAGGTAAATTACAATGGTGTGTTTAATATATAAACTTGGCTAGAACGTAGTTCCCAGTATTCAATAAACACTAATCCAGGTATTTTTAAGATATTTTATGGATCTGAATATCCATTATCATTTGACCTTAAGTAAAGGAAGATTTTGTTAGATAATCAGGGTGGGCCTGAATCAATGAGCTGAAAAGACTTAAGAGCAGAGTTCAAGCTTCCCCAAAGAAGCAGTAACCCTGCCAGTGGACAGCAGCCTCAGGTCATATCAGAATTCCAGAAGGCCCTTCTTGATGGTCTGCCCCATGGATTTTGGACTTGCTTAGCCATCTGTCATATTGCAAACATCAATTCCTTGAAATAACTTTCCTAATATAAACCTGCCAATGATTATATTTATCTTATTGAAATTCAATAGTCAATATACTTAAAACATCATTTTGGGGTATTATTGTTTAAAGTTATTATTTTAAATTTTTCACTGTCAGTATAGAGAAATACAACTGGCTTTTATATAGGTAGATTTTTATATCATTCTAATGTACTCTATTCCTTTATGAGATCAATGAGGGTTGTGTTTTGTTGATATTTTTTGGTAGATTTTTTGAGCTTTTCTAGCTATACCTTCAAATCATTTGCAAAAACATTTTTATTTCTTCCTTTCCAATTTCTTTTTCTTGTCTTACTGAATTAGCTCAGATTCAGTGTGTTTGTAAGTAAGACAGTGATAAAGTATATCTTTGTCTTGTTCATGACTTGGGAGGCATGTTCTGCTTCTTATCATTAAATACTATGCTGGTTTTACATAGATGGTTTTCATCAAGTTGAACATATTTCCCTGCATTCCTAGTTTCTGGAGAGCTTTTATGATAAACGAGCATTCGATTTTTAAATTATTTTTTCTATGTCAATTGATATGGTCATATAATAATCCACCATATCATCAGGTCAAAAATGTAAAATTATATAACTAGACCTAACAACTGCATGATATTGGATTGCCCACCCTGTAGAACTGTGAGAAACAAGTGTTTATTGTTTAATCTACTTAATCTTTGGTAATTTGTTATAGAAGCCTGAATAGCCCAAAGCAACTGAGAATTGATTTATATTTATTTGTATGATTTACATTTTTGAATTTTTTCAAAGTATGTTTATGGCCTAGAATTTGGTACATTCTTGGGAATGCTACAGTCTTGAGAAGAATATGTGCTAAATTCTGTGAACAGATTTTACAAGTACAGTATTCTACAAATGTTAATGAGAAAATGAATTGGTAGTACTTTTTCAGTAATCTATATGCTTATTGTTAATTTGAGACTTGATCTATCAATTACTGAAATCTCCAAAGATAATAGTAAACATATCTATTTCTTTTATTCATTTTATGAATTTTTGTTTTATGTATTTTAATTCTCTTTTTAAGTTCATGTGTTTGGTATTGTTTTATCTTCTTGGAGAATCAGTCTATATATTCTTATGTGTCTATCACTGAATTATGCTTTGGTGAAATTAATATTTCAGCTTTTTTCTGGTTAACATGAGTAGGGTATACCTTTCTTCAACCCTTTTTCTGTAACTTATTTGGGGATTTATATCTAAAGTATGCTTCTTGTAGATATGCATGGTCAGGTCTTATTTTGTTATCCAACCTGAAAATCTCTTGATACATTTAGGCCTTTCACATTTAAAGTCATTGTTGAGATAACTGGATTTGTATCTAACATGTTTGCAATCAATTTTTTATTCATCCCATTGGTTCTTTGCTTTTCCCTGTTTTTCTTCTCTTTAGTTTGAATTGAGCATTGTACATGGTGATTTTTCCTGTTTTTTCCCCTTCTGTAGCTTTCTGATAGGTTCTATATTTTTAATTTCTATAGGAGAACATATGTAATACATAATATAACCCCTTACTACTAGTAAAAGAATTTGTGATGGGTATTCTGTTTCTACTTGAATTTAGCACTTTAACATCAGTTACTTTTAGCAGTTTCAAAGTCACAACTATAGTTTACTCTTTTAAGATAAAATTCCTCAATGGAATTTTTTTATTATATTATAATCAGGGCATGATAGTGTGTTCTTCTAATATAAAACTGCTTTTTTTGCGGGGGGGGGGGTGGGACACTGGGGATTGGACTCGGGGACACTCGACCACTGAGCCACATCCCTAGCCCTATTTTGTATTTTATTAGAGATAGGATCTCACTGATTTGCTTAGCACCTTGCTAAATTGCCGAGGCTGGCTTTGAACTGATAATCCTCCTGCTGCAATCCTCCTATCAGAGCTCCTGGCCCTTGGGCCTTCAGATCTGGAATTTAGCATCAGTGGCTACCCCATCCTGAGACCTCTGGACTTAATATGAATTGCACTACTTGTTTTCCTGGTTCTCCAGCTAGAAGACTGAGATTTCTTAGTCTTCATGATCTAATGAGCCAATTACCATATAAATTCCCTCTTCTCAATGTATCCTGTCATTTCTCATGATTCTCAGACACATCAATGAGTCTAGACCTTCTTCGCTCAGTCTACTGATTCAAATGCCAATCTCTTATAGAAATTCCCTCACAGGGAGACCCAGAAGTAATGTTTTACCAGCTATCTGGGCATCCCTAACCCAGTCAATTTGACACATAAAATGAATCATCACAAAAAGTTTCCAGAAAAAAATAAATTACAGCATATAAAAGTATCATAAATCAGTACTGAAACATGGAAGAACAAGGACAAATGCCTTCAAACTTTAAAACCTACAATTTTATATATAACACATAAGCTATTTCCATTTTATACCAACCAACCAACATATGGATGAATTGTGGGGTTAAAAAAAAGACATCTTCAAATAAATAAAAATTTCTAAACTATTATTTCCTTTATATCATTTCCCAGGGGCTATTGGCCAAGACTGTTGAAAGAAAGAAAAATTAACAAAGAAGAAAACATAGATGCAAAATCATAGGAGGAAAAAACTAGGAGTTCTCAAAATGAGGGGTAGAGCAGATTTGAGTATAACTATTTTGTAAGGCTAATAAGCAATTATTACAGACTGGAGGGGGCCATGGGAAGGTACTTGAAATTTTACTTGGTATATTTTCAACTGATTGGAAATGTTTATAGCTCGGAAGTAATTATAACAATGAATTATTTGTAACTATTAGAATAATTGAGCAAATAACAGAAAAGTAATTAGTAACAAGGAAAACAAAGATTACATGATAAAGGAAGTTTGGTATGCTGCATGTAACAAATTATAAAGAAAACATTTACATATAATAATGAAAAATTGCATATTGTTTAAAATGCTATATAACTAAATTTGTACATGCAGAGGAGATGAAAGTATATGCCCTTAGTATTAAGAGATGGAGTGTTCATCCACACAAGTCTCTTGAATATTCCACCTCTTTTGATCTCAGTTGTTACCAACTTAGCCTTTTCTCTTCTCTCATTCTCTGTTGGAAACGGCCCACTCTCTCGAGAGTGATCTCTGTTGGAGCCATAGTTTGCTTTTGTTCTCTTTTCACCTCACCTCCACTCTATTGTCACTTATAATAAAGTTTTCTTGCATAGCTTTTGGTGTCTGATTTTAAATTTTCTTTCATTGGAACACAAGAACCAAAATTTGGAGTTTCATGTCCTTCCTTTCCTGTTGATGCCTCATCCTATAAGTTTTATAGAATAGAGAGTAGCAGGGAATTAAGGTATCAGTTAAAAAAGTGGGCAGGTGAGAAAGCTGCAATATTTGATTAATTCTTAGGTGGTCCATGAGGCTGGAACATATCTGCATTGCTTCAACCATATAAACCAGAGTCTAGTATAGTCAGCATGTGAAACACAGCAGGCATTCAACAAACATTTCTCAAGTAAGCAAATACAAAAATACATGACCTATGTAAACAGTCTCTTGACTGTTGATCATATGTCCTAATCCCTCACATCTTTTTCACTGATAACATGTGTACCATTTGTGCTGACCTTGTTCTTTGCCTTGCAAATAATTCCTACAGCAGTCTGTAATTGTTCTGGTAATTGTGCTATTCAAAGTTCTAATGCACAAATTAAGTGTGTCTCAGAGCATGGCTAACCTCAAAAAAAGCAAAATTGCTGATGAAAATCCATTATTGTTATTTAAATAGCTGCATCATTTCCCAAAATATTCATAACATAAACTGCTCTTCTAAAGAGCAAAAAATAAAAATCATTCATGGAGGCAAAGCTGAATGAAATTGTTATCCAAGCTTAAAGAGAAAAAGGAAATATATTCTCTATAATTATACATTTTAACTCCTTTAAGACATTAAAAATAATGTAAAAAATGTATATTATGTATGGAACTGTATGAAGTAAGTTTATTTTGAATAATAAGAATGAATTAAATTCATCAAATTGTATTTGGGTTGATATTATCCATAATGATTTTAATGATGTCATTTGAGAAATAAAGGAAAGAAAACATGTATGTATACCTCTTCAAACACAGCAGGGAGAACTTGATCTTTCCACCATTTCTCTCCATTTATAGTCTTTTATGCAGTGGTTTATATTTACTTTATCACTTTTTAAAAATTGCAAATGTTTCACATGCAATGATAACAAAACCAAAAGGAGTATTTGAAGCATTAATCATACACCCAACTGGAAAGCCACTACCTTGATGCATGAAGACATTTCACCCAGGCACATGAAAATATATCTTGTTCATAAATACATTTATTCAGCTCTGGAGATGCATGTGTATGCAACTTTTACAAAAATTCCATTGTACCATATCCAGTAACTTGACCTTTGTTCTTAAAAGTTTTTTTAAGAGTATATTATAGATGTTAGCCAGCTTAATAAGCATAAATGTATTTCATTTTTATAGTATTTTAAATCAGTATTATTTAACTATTGAAACCACAAAATTATCAGTACCAGATGCCAAAAGACATGATTGTTATCCTAATAGTATTTTTGTTTTCTATTAAAAATCTAATATAATAATCCTTCACAAACAATGTTTCTAAGGCATGACTTGCAATATCCAAATGTATTCACCATTCTAAATATGCAAATGGTGACCAAATGCAGTAATGCTAAAGTTTGTTTTTTTAACTTTAATTATTACTCCCCTAAAAACACTAATGGAATACATGCCTGGAGGAATCAATGCCCATTTCTTGAATATTTCATTTCTAAACTTCCAGTTATATTAAATTCATTTTCCCCCGGTTGAACAGGGTTTAAAGAGTTCGCCATGAACTGAGACACACTGAAAGAAGGAAATAAAAGAAAGGCAGCAACTAAATTATTTCACAGCATTATCCATAATAATTTCTATGAAAATTATTCCACCTACATTTCAAATATATTGGCCAATTATGCCATTTCTGCAGGGATCTTAGTATAATAACATTCGTGGAAGAATTATCATGATAAAGCCTGGGAAAATAGTATTCTTATTTTTTCTTTGTCATAATGTCATAGCAGATACGTTTTTGGCAAGCTTCATTTCCTTCTATGACAATTCATGTTGAAATAAAACCCTTTTTCCTCCCCTCGCTTGCAGATGCAGTATTAGAAATGTTATTTATTCTGTGCTACATTCCAATGAGTCTTTGAGCCTGAAAGAAGGCAGCACTAAGAAAGGTGTCTTCCTTCTAGAAGTTGTTTCTTCAAGTTCTCGTGAATAGAGATGAAACAATAGCAGAAGCTTCCTGAGAGAACTAGTATGGGGTCGGAATCTACTTTATCTGGATGCTGACTGAGAAGGACAAATGCTTTAACCTTGAAACATCCTTTTATTTTGACTCTGTCCGGGAGGACATCTCTTGGAGAGAGCTACAACAAAAGAATAAAAAAACAGCTTGAATCATATCCAATCAGTATTGATATCCATGCAAAAGTGTCCACACTGATTATACCTTTAAGTGATAAGTATCTTTAGAAATGTTCCAAATTCAAATCAACTGCATTTCACAGTGACATATTGATTCAAAATATCAAAGTGAAAATTAAGATCCTGTAAGCTGTGTCTGTATTTACAAAATTATATGCCCCCCAGTTATCTATGCATGGAAACAGCAAATTTCAGCTTAAAATTCTATTGAGCCATAATCTCGAAAGAGATTGAAATAGTTTATAACAAATCATTCTGTATATTCCTTGCTCAACCTTAAATATATGGTGATAGAAAGGAATCTCTTTCCACAAAGGATATTCTTATTATCTGCAAGAACCAATATCTTTTTTTTTTTAATTTTTTTAATCAGGTAGAGCTAAATCATGTTGCAATAACACACTATCTCCCAAACTTCACTGAGGACACTTTCTCACATATATTATGTATCTGTTGAACCATACATAATATCAGGTTCCCGTGCTGCTTGAGGAAGCCAAACATTTGAGAGATAGGTGAGGAAGGAAGAAAGAGTTTTAGTGGCAACAGGCAGGCAAGTTGGAAGATGGGGGTTTCTTGTCCTTAAAAATATCATCTTGCTTAGGGATCCCAGGCTAAAGGCTTTCATAGGATTTGGAGGAGACATATCACATAAGAGGTAGGGTCGTTATAGATTTAGAGTGGCCTGCTTGTCAGATACATAGGTTGCTGTTATTTGTAAGCCACCAGAGTTTCTGGATCCTGTAAATCTCAAGAAAAGCTACTGATTAGAAAGTCTTATGACTCATGGCATTTTATTACCTTTTCCTAGGAATAGTTAACCCTGCAATTAATCATTAGGCTATTAAAAGCATCTTTCATTAGAGCACATGAGAAAATAGTGAAAGGTAATTGTCTCCTTGAGAAGAGGGAATAATAACAGAAAAGGAAAGCAAATTTTGCCCAGCAAGATAATGAAATGTAACTTTCACAGAACAGTTTTAAACCATTAGGTGGCTTGATTCAGAGGTGGCATCTATAGCAGACCTAGTAGGAGACCAATAATATATTGTTCAGTTGTGTGACCATAGTATGGAAAATGATTTACATAGTCTGTAACAGTAGTTTTTAAAATTAAATAAGAGCAAGAAAAGCTTACCTGTTTGTTTTCCCTCAGTAATATTTTTTATATTCTTTTTTTGTGGTTCTTTGTTTATTATACTTCTTCTGGTTGTAGGGTAGAATATTATTGGACCCAGAGGCAGAATTAAAGAGCTTTGGAAAATCTTGCATCAGCAATTGCATTTGCCACAAGCAACTTTCTCATTTCATTTTTTCTCACAACTTATTGGCCAAAACTAGTCACATGAAGCCATTCAGTTAGAGTTGCGGAATTCCAATCCTGAGATGTTACTGAGTGCATAGAAGAAAGATACCTGGGAATATTTTGCTAAACATGGCTAATGAATACTATGGTTCAAATTGCTGTCCATCAAATACTCACCTCCTCCCTCTTCTGCAGAAATCATAAACTTCCCCTCCACCCATCCCAGGAAATCAAATTCAAGACGCTCTCCAATCTTGTGATTAAGCTCAACCCTGAATCTTGTAAGCATTCATTAGTTTCTTTGCCAAATTGTCATGCATAATAGTCTCCACATTAAGTGTGTGTCTGGCTCCTTTTGATCTGAAGCTCAACGAATTAACAATTTATCTTTTAACTTCACAGTGATAGAACAAGGACAAGATGACACAATCATATTCACAATAAACACAGGATTTTAGTCCAGGTTTATGGTTTGTTTGGTATTAAAATTCTTTAAAACCTTACAGCCTTCTTATCTAAGTAAGCTCCATATGCAAATAAATACCTCCACAGATGTTTTCTAGTCATAGTTGTTTAAACTTATTATTTTTCTTAGTGATATCCCACCCGTTTTTTCCTCCTGACTTAATTGCGAATATTTGACCCTTTCATATTTGGCTGGTGGATCCCAACATTCATTCAGTCTCCTTTTCTTCAGAATAGATTTCTACATTTGTGTCTTTGCTATGAAATTCTTTCATCTATTCTAAGGGTTTTACAATGAATGTGGAAGACATGCATAAATTTGAATTGTGCCACAAGGCTTAATTCTAACGGAACTTTGTTAAAAATGGTCACAATTAAACCCTTCACCAGTTATGAATGAGAACCGTTGTCCACTTAAAGTTTTAGCTCTGTGGCTGAAATTTCAAACTATTCCTTTCAATCTTCCTTGCAATTTTGATAATTCTTTTCTGAGACTCTGTTACTCTCTCTTTCTCCTTGTCAAATATCAATAGTAGCCCACACATACTTCTAGTCGATCAGCCCTCTCTGTTACGGTTTAGATATGAAGTGTCCCCCAAAGACGCATGTGTTGAAGGCTTGGTCCCCAAATGCAACAATGTTCAATGTGGATGGTTTGGGAAGTGATTAGATGAAGAGGCTCTGACCTCATCCGTAGATTAATCCACTGATGGATTATAACTTGAATGGACTAGGGGAGGTGGAGAGGCTGTGGGAAGTACAACTGAGTGGGAGGATGTAGGTAACTGGACTCAGGCCCTGGAAGGATATTTCTTATCCCTGACTCCTTTCCTCTCTTTCACTCCTACTTTCTTTCTTTCTTTGCTTCCTACCTGCCATAAGCTGAGCCCCTTTCCTCTGAAATGCCCTTCCACCATGGTGTTTTGACTCACCTTGGGATCAAAACAATGCAACTATCCAACCAACCATGGAAATTATGATAAAAATAAATCTTTCCTCGTTTAAGTTTTCATGTCAGATATTTTGGTCACAGTGATGTAAAGCCAACTTAAGACATTCTCTATGCAGCTAATTACTCTGGTTTTTATTTTTTTTTATGTATTTTTTTTATTTTTTAAAAAATTGGGTTTAATCTTTTGGGCCTTTTTTCTAGAAGTTAATATGACAAAGTGTTCACAATAGTTGACTGTATGTTGTGGGAAGGTTGGTAAGTTGTTTTAGCACTGTTCACTCTGCACTTTCCTTATATTTAACATTGCTAAAATTAACATCATCTAATGAGCTTTATAACAGCCACACAGCGGAGGACGGGGAGTTAGCTTTAGTGCAGTTTACACACTGAGCTGCTAATATAAAACAAACAATAATTTTTTAAAAAAATGACTATTTTTAGAATAAATGGATGGGGCATCCCAATCAAGTGGCGGGGGGTCTGTCTTGATTCCTGGTCCCCACCCGGAGCACGCGGTCTTCTCCACTCTCTCACATTTTCCAAGGTGTTGTGGAAGGACACATAGGACCTGAAGCTTTGACACTCCCTGGTTTGAGAGAAAACAAGGAACTCAGGAACTGAGTGCAGACATGGAAGGACTGTCACTGGAAGAGAGAGCAAGTGATGACTGGCCTAGGGGATGGTCCGTACCGCTGATGACATTCATTGATCATCTGTGCGCCAGGTTCTGTGGCTGCACCGAATCTCTTCTTTCTAAATCCAGCGAAGTATACTTGTTTTGTACCTTTGTAAGAAAGATGATAACAGCAAACCAGTCATCTTGTCAGAAGAGCAATTTCCAAGGCACAACCCCCAGGGAATTTCAAATGTATCTTCTACGTTTATCAGCATTTATTTATTTTTATTTTATTTTTTTTAATTAATTTTTATTGTTGGTTGTTCAAAATGTGGCTCAAGTGGTAGCAGGATAGCCTGGCATGCCTGTGGCCTGGGTTCGATCCTCAGCACCACATACAAAAAAAAAAAAGATGTTGTGTCTACTCTGGTTTTTAAACTCGCATAACCACTCCCTCCCAACCTTTAGGTGTAGGGATAATGGCTCTCTCTTGTTGCTGACATTCACCTTCATTGGCTTCTATAAGCCCTGCCATAGCCTAACAATAACCTTTTTATTAAATAATCTTCATCTATTTGTTGATATATGTCCTTTTTTGTTCCCTCAGGATTCAGACTGATAAACCATCCAGCTAAGTGGGATCCAGGAAATGCAATCCAACTACTTCCAGAACATGGAGAGGCATGTTTTTTGACTAACATCAGTAATAACCACTGGGATGTCTACTCATCAAAACTCTAGTTATATTCAGGGTAATTCCATCACTTTAAGTGTATAGTCCTACCACAGTGAGATTTGTCAAGTTATGTATGTGAAAAAGGTCAGGGTAGACAGGACAAACTCTCAAATTCAGTTTTGGTCTTCACATTTATGTAGATTATCTTAAAAACACATCTGTACATGTTATAAAAATTAATTCTTCCCAGTTCTCTTTTCAGACTTTTCTGCATAAACCCATCTTTCTATAGTCTTCACTATGCTCTCAATGTAGGTATGCTACCTATTAAAAATTCTCTCCTGATTTAGTCAAATTAGATTTCTAGCAGAAAGGGTTTAATAAGTCTATTTAGTCATCCCATTTTTATTATATAGACAGAAAATTTTTTCATTGTTTCCATAGGCTGCTATTCCACATATAGCTTAATGTGTAGCCTAGTTGTCCTTAAGCCTCATAAACTGCTCTGGTCTATCATAGAAAGGGCATATATTTTGGACATGTTAAATTCTTCTTATAAAGGGTCTGCCAGCTGGTATTCCATTCTGGGGATTATCTTTGTATTACAATGAAATCTTAGTTATAAATTGATGAAAAGAAACATTGCTAAGAGTCAATTATAGATGACATATTAGATAGTAGGAAATGAAATAAACTATTAGGACTAGATGACTGAGATATGGAGGTTTTTTAATTTAAAAAAATTTAAAGGAAAGAAAAATAGAAACTAGAAGGCTATAACAGAGTTTGCATCTCTTAGACCAGTAGTTTCTAAAATTTGGCTTCTGGAACCAGCAACATCAGCATCACCTTTTAGAGCCTGGCTGAAATACTAATTCTTGGTCCCCATCACAGATTTATTGAGTGAGAAACTCTGGGAGTGGAGCCCAGAGAGCTGTGCTTTCATATTCTTTTCAGCTGATTTTGATGCATGGTAAAATTTGAGCACCGCAGCCTAGTTCACTGCTTCTCAAACTAATGAGCACTATAATCACCTGCTTGTTAAAACACAGGTGCTGACTCAGTGGGTCCAGGTAGACCCCTAGGTTCTGCTTGTGTAACAAGCTCCATTGGTGCTCACAATGCTGCCCCATGGGTTATGTTTTGAATGTCATTCTTACATTTCCAGCTTAGATTCTAGAGTCTCTGTTGTTTTTAGCCTTTGTTTATTTAGAATGAGGCATTTCTCAGCATTGCTGGAAGCACCTGGTATTGTTAGAAACAGATCTGCAGTAGAAGGTAATCCCAGTGGCTTGGGAGGCTGTGGCTGGAGAATCCTGTGTTCAAAGCCAGCCTCAGCAAAAGCAAAATGCTAAGCAACTCAGTGAGACCCTGTCTCTAATAAAATACAAAATAGGGCTGGGGATATGGCTCAGTGGCCAAGTGCCTCTGAGTTCAATTCCTGGTACCCTCTACCCCACACAAAAGGACCTTTTACATCCAGACCATCAAGTTGTTCTGACTGAATGTGGCTCATCCCCAATCCCCACTAACAGCTTTTCAGGATTATCCAATACCTAGTCAAAAAAAAAAAAAAAAAAAAAAAAAATCTTAACTTGCTTAGCTAGAAGTAGTAACTTCTTCAGTAAAACCTTCAACTCCAATCCTAACTCCTAACTTCCAAGTTGGTGAACACATACATCCTGGTGCTATTCTCTCCACAGAATAGATATCTGATTATCCAGATTGAAAAAGCTCTGCTGCAACTCTGCCTGACCTGCCAGTAAGGAATTACAATCCCGGACCCTGGAGTTCCCTCCTGCCCACAACTCTCATTTTTAGCAGAAATTGCCTAAGCAAAATAGTAAGGTAGCATAAATTGACTTCCTAATTGAAGTTTTCTTCTTCATGTAAACTTCTATTTCTCTTCTTATTGATTGCACTAACTTCCATAGATTCCCCAGAGTGTTTACCTAGTGCTGATCTCTAAAATATTTCTCCTTCAAGTCTACCTTCAGCATTCTGTCCTGCACTGGAGTTATTATGTAATATGTCCTCAGTAAGGTCATAGAGATTAATGATAATTTACTGTAGTGCCCACTTAGAGATATTTACATGTAATGGAAAATACCTGCAAAAAGCAACCCAGTGGTTCTTAACTTGGGTGATCATAAGAATGGTCTGGGGTGCTGGTTACAAATGAAGACTGAAAGGCTGTGCCTCAATCCAAGTCTACTAAGATCTCTATTATGGAGACAGTGTTTCCATGTGGAATTTCCTTCCTAATTATTCTCAAGAAATGGACACATTTCACAATAACAAAAAAAAAAAAAAAAAAATCAGGTACATAAACAAAGGTATAGTAATTCTCCTGTAAGAAGCGAAGCTTAACAATGTAAAAAGTCAATCCTGGTTCAAAAATATCTGCTGACTCAAGTCAGGTAAGAGAAGGAAATAACTGATACTTATGGGTGAAAGTTAAGATTGGCAATTCTGGGATCAAAGACAGGAGGAAGTAGCAGAGGACCAGCTCAACACTAAGGATCCCGTTCATCAGTCTTGCTTATAGCTATTACCATATTTTGAGGATGGTTCCCAGACCTCTCTGCAATTAAGAGTCATTCCTGAAATTAAAATAAGCATTAGTAAGTGTTTGTGCATAACATATTCTATATAAAGTCTTGATGTCTCAAAAAATAACAAATTTGAAAACAAAATTAATTCCTCCCAGCACATGATTTGCTCTACAGCTATTAGTCTAGGAACTCAAGATGCTTTGCCATTCTTATACTATCCAATAATATTCCCTGCATGTGTCTGAATATTTGCCCTTGGTGAATATGAATTAATGTAAGAATTGTTGATTAAAACCAAAAGCTTTGAAGAAATAAAGCAAAATCAAGGCAAGACATAGTATTTCTTCTTGGAAAAAAAAAAAAAAAAAGAAAATGCCTTATCTTCTGTGTTCTAATGCCCAATTTGAAGGTTTTTAGATGCTATCTTAACAATGCAACCAAAATGAACAAAAATTTTCTACATCTGGAAAATAGGATAATGTGGTATATACAATGTAACTTTATTCAGCCATAAAGAAAAATGAAAATATTATTTGTAGGAAAATGGATAGAAACTTGAGATCATTACGTTAAGCAAAATAAACCAAACGCAGAAGGTCACAGGACCTATGTTTTCTCTCATGTAGAAGTTAGAGAGGAAAAATAAAAATAAAAAGAAAGTGGGGAGGGTGGAGATTTCCTAAAAATCAAGAGGAGATAGAAGAAAGGGACACAGGAGTGGGAGGTTGGGAGAGAGGGGGGTAATTCTGGAAAGTGATATTGGCCAAATTATATTGTTTTATTGTGTGCATGCACAAATATGTAACAACAAATTTCATCATTATGTACAACTATAATGCACCAATAAAACATGTGGAAAAAAAAGAAATAAAAATCAAGACTATCAGACAATGCAATTAATATTTTGTAGGTTTTAGAAATTTAATTTTAAGAATGGTAACCTTTAAACATTTAATATTTGTGACATTCTATCACAATCTTCAATTTTAATAATTTTATGTGGCATTTATTTAGTATGTCGCAGTTCAATATTTTTGATTCTCAAAGATTATATCAAATATAGAACAATTTTCATGCTATCATAAAATACAGCCTTGTCACAATATCTTGGTTAATAATAATGGATTATTAGGGGTGTTGTGTATTTATTATTCTATTTTTTCCACTGAAAACCACTGAAATTTCTAGAATAACCATATTTCAGAAAAATTTGTTGTTTCTTGTGTTGGTCACATTGTTATTTAAAAACACATGAATAAAACATTATTAAAATATAAAACAATTTATTGTCATGGAAACCCAATATCTTATTTAAAGATCTCACATGCTAGCAGTGTGAAAACACAAATGGGCCACAGAAATTTACATCTTTTGCTCCTCAGGTTAAGCTAATGGATATGCCCCCTGTAGGTAACACTGCAGAACACAGCTTCCACCCAAGGGAGTCTATCTGGAGTCAGAATTTTAGGGAAGCTAGAAAGATTGGGATTAGAGAGGCTTCAAGGAAGAGACTTCCTAATCCTTACAGACATCCCTCAAATAACACCAGAGAGATTGAAATTATATCAGATGGCACATACATGACATGAAGATATTATTACCTTCTTGTATGGCTCATTGTGATAATTCATGTAAATTCCACATCATAGCACCTTTTCAGAACTTGCCTGGCACATGAAAATTTCCTTCTGTTTTTTTCTCCACCATGTCTATCTTATCCTTATGTGAACCTAGAGTTCTCTAGCAATTTGTTCATGGCATATCCAGGACATTAATATCTTTCCTTGTATCATACTATGCCTCCAAGGCATCAACAAGGTGTGTCTGCAAGAGGAATGTGGGATGAGAATAGCAATAGTGTCCCCATTGGCAGTGTGCATTGAATGAGACTAGATTGTCTGGCTTGCTCTGGGTCTGTTAGAATTCAGCTCACACCTTTGCTGTAAACAGGACACTGCATTCTTTACAGCAGATGCCAGAGTGTTTCCAGATTCCCCAAGTGATGGCTCTACAAGCTTGTGCCTTGAGAATTACAGTCATAAACATAGAAAAATGCACCTATAAATAGTAGTTTAGGACTCTAGTTTGCTTTATACTCTACATTAATTGACTTAACCAAATGATTTATGTTTATGTAAAGTGTAATTTCAAAAGAACATTAAGAAGGATCCAAGAGAATGCATTAAATAACTTTGCATGAAACACAGCACATCACAGGACATTTTAATCTCACATTCTTGTGTTGTGAATGTGTGAATTTTCTATACATAATTTATAGAAAAGTAGGCAGTGTAATGTTAACTGTCAGCTAAATTATATTAATTTCTACATATTTCCTAACTAAATAGGCAATTAAATAGATAGTCTTATGAGAAGAACTAAATACATATTTTCCACATTAATTTAATTGGTCTGGATTTTAGAGAGTACTTCTTATCCCCCAGAACTGGGTCCCTGATATTTCAGATCATACTGCATCTATAATCGCTGAATGTACACTTATTTACAAGTGCTTACAGCAGTTTGTTCTATTGGGAAGAATGAATCTCTACAAATAATGCTGTTGTCTATATGGAGCTTCCAAAATAATAATTTGAGCAATCTGCGTGTGGATTTGTTTTCACAACTAGACAACCTAATTTCTCTCCTTTTATAGAGGACAGAAAGTTACCTAGTTTTTTTTTAAATCACAGAGTTTGGGACCTAACTTGGCTCTTGTGCTTAAGATATATGTGATAAGTGAAAGAATTCATAAGTGCCATGTACCTGTGTTTTTTTCATTTGAGTCTAGAAAGTACAAAATACTCCAGAGTCTGGTAGCACTGATGTCTGAGGAAGTTATTCCTTGAATATGACGTAAGTCATGAACCGGGTGATGGAACATTGTTTGTCCTTGTTTTGGATGTTAGAATTCTCTAGGCTAAATATCACACACCCTTCTGTTTATCCTCATGTCTCCAGTTAAGCCCAAGGATGGAGGGATGAAAGGCTCATGTACACATGAGTCAGCACTGTGCAAAGTTCCTGTCCAGGGCATTACTGAGTGAGTACTAAGTTGGAATCCAACAGAAGCTGAGACAACATGGAGCATTTTCACATATTATTCAAGGTCACATCCACCAAGGAAACAATTCACCATCATCCCATGGACTTTTTGTTTGTTCTTCTTTCTCCAGTTAAAAACCTAAGTTACAATTTACATACAGTAAATTGATCCTTTTTAGTAATATGTAATTCTGTGAGCTTTGGTAAGGAAAACATCTTATAGCCACCACCAAAATCAAAATACAATCCATCCTGCATATCCACATCTGATTCAACCAGCGATGGATTCACCACATTTGAAAAACAATGCATTTGGATTGGACATATACAGACCGTTTTTATTGTCAAAATTCCTTAAATAACACAGCATATTATGTACATAGCATGTTTATTGTATTAGTTTACTATAAACAATCTTGAGATGATTTGAAGTATACAAGAAAATGTATGAAAGTTGTATGTATACACTATGTTATTTTACATAAGGGTCTTGAGCATCAGTGGATATAGTATCTGCAGGGGCTACTTGAAGCAATACCTTGTAGATACCAAGGGACAAATATACAGAACAGTTCTTTCCCTCAAACACAATCCCCTAGGATCCTTTATAATGAATCATTCCACCAAGGCTGAGTCCTTTCCAGTTTCTGATCTGTTCTACCAATAGTTTTGCCTTTTTAAGAATATCAGATAAATGAAATCACAGAATACAGCCTTTGATTCTGCACTTTTCCCCTTAATATAATGCACTTAAGAACTCTCCATATTGTCATATGTGTCAGTAGATTATACATCGCTGAATACTATTTTTTGTAATGACATGCCAGATTTGTTTATGCATTTCCCAAGCAAAAGGAAATTTTGATGGTTTTCACTTTGCAGCAATAATGAATGAAGGCATTGTAATATTCGTGCAGAGATTACTGCATGAGTGCAGTTTTTTATTTCACTTGGATAAATGGGAATGAGATGGCTGGGTCTTGTGATAAGTATATACTTAACATCATGAATCTACCAATGTTTTTTTCCAAAATGACTATATTGTTTTACATTCCCAATGGCAACTCCTGAAATTCCACTTGTTCCATATTTTAATTGGTACTTGACATGGTCATTATTTTTAATTTTAGATCTTTAAGTAGGTACATGGTAATATCTCATTGTGGTTCTATTTTTCACTTCCCTATTGACTAATGGTTTGTATTCAGTTTTAACTTTTCAGAAGTTTATTTGATAGTTCATATTTTCTCTAAGGAAGTGTATGTTTACATCCTTGACCATTATATTTGGTTTTTGTCTTATTACTGTGTTTTTAGAGTTTTTTTAAAAATATATGCTGCATACTAATTCTTCCATAGATATGAGATATGCAAACACATTCTCCTTGTCTGTCTTGTATCTTTTGAAAAACAGAAGGATAATACTATTTTTTTATTGTCTCAGAGATTGTCAGTGTGCACGCCTGAAATAACCAGGAATCTACAATATTGATGAATCACATTCAAATCTGTTTCTTGATTATTGTTTCTACATTCTCTAACAAAATTAAATGAAAATGTATGTCTGCATTGTTTATCTTGGTGGATCTTGAAATAAAAATCCATGCCTTTAAACTAACTAAAGCACTTATAAATAAATATTTCTATACCACTTATAAATCACTGGAGGTAACATTACTATGAGAATTAATGAATGATTCTAAATATATCAGAAGAAGAGATCCACTTGATGACATTAAATCAATTTTCTTTTTATTAAATCCCTTGTTTTTGTCTTTGTTCTTTAATATTAGTATTTTCCTTGTTTGATACAAAAGCCAAATTTCTTCTGGCATTTATGTTACATATAGAAATATAAGATTGGTAAGTATGTCTCCTACTCATAACTAACTTACCTCGTGTCTGCATAAAAATATGAAAACAGCTAGCAGGCAACTCAATTGTTGCTTCTACATTTGTCATTTCATATGCAAAGAAATGTATCCCTGGACAATTTTCTCATGTAGCATTCCTATTTTGTCTACATGTTAGAATCATCTGAGGACTTTGTAGAAAGCATGATGGTTATCCTGTACCTTAGATGAAGTTGTCATAATCTCTAGTGGTGGGATTGAGGCATCACAGTTGTGATTTTAGTATGCATTTCTATGATTGTCATGGACAGCCACAACTTAGAATTACTGCTCAGAATTTCTGAATACTCCGAAAACAAATCCCCAAAATAAGTAGAATGTAAAATGTTATACTTACTGCCCTTACACTTTTTAGTTTTGCAAACTTATTCTTTGAAAAGGATTTATTGATTCTTGAAAAATTGAATATCCCATTTATGTTATCAGATGCAGGGAATTCAAGGATTAAGAGAAATATAAAAGATAACATTAAATCAAATTAAAGCTACTGGCATTATGTTAGTCAATCTTCCATTACTATAACAAAATACCTCAGAGAAAACTTCAGAAAAAGAAACTTAAGAAAAATTTTATTTAGCTCACAGTTTGGGAGGTTTCTGTCTGTGGTCAGTTGGTCCATTGGCATTGGGCCTGTGATGAGGTAATACATCATGGAGGGAATGTGGAGTGGAAGAAGTCCATTTGCTTCAAGGCGAGGAACAAAACAGAGAAAGAAAAAAACTAGATCCAACAATTCCCTGAGGGAGTGTGTTTCCAATGACCAAAGACCTCCTACTAGGCCCCACCTTTTAAAGGCTTCCCTACCTCTCTATAGTGCCAAGGGTTGGGGACAAAACCTTTAACACATAGGTCTTTGGAGGACACATCCAAACAATAACAGACTCTTTCTCTGTGACTCCAGTATCCATTACTTAATTCTTGCCTAATAGAATAAACAATTTAAAAAAGCAACACATAACCATTTAGAGAAAACAGCTTAATCTAAAAATAAATAGGAACATATGCACAATTTGTAGCTTTATAAATCACTTTGAATGTGTTTATTACATAAAATTCCTAAAGTTTAGAAGGAACACAAAACCTTTCAGAAATCAGTTCTGAGTGCAGACAAACTAATTTATATTTGTAAGCTAATGAAAGCAAATACCAATAGGATCTTGTTCATAACTTGAAAAGCACCAGAAGAAATTAAGTATAGTATAGATTAGCTTTCTTCACATTAGATTTCTTTATCCCATTTTTGCCCTCCACATTGGCAATTTTTTTTACCTGAATCAGTAAAAAATACTATTTTATCTCAAAACTCTTCTTATATTAAATTCTTATCAGTTTTCTCAGTGAAAAATGGTGAAGTTCATTTATATGCAATCACTGTGTTAATTGGAATCCTTGGTAGGGTATTTTCCTTAGCAATATCCTACCAATGTCTTCAGCCAACAATCTGCCTTAATTACAATGTTCCAGAATTTATTAATGTTTATTATACATAATATTTAATTGAATGTTTTTTTTTTAAAAAAAATCCTCCACTATTAACAAAATACGATTAAGCATTTACTATGTGGCAAATACTTTGTTATGCCAGAATGTAAGAAAGAAGGTGGGGGGAGGTAATTTATAGTATATTAAATTATGAGATACCCAATTTGTGTAACTTTCTCTCAAGTGCATGCATCATATCAATAAGTATTGTTTTTAGATTTTTTTTTTGTCACAGATGATGGAATTCGTTCAAGAAAAAGAGCTTTCCTAAAAGAAGAAAGTTATATTATCAAAGTATGAGTTTGAAAATTTGGTACACTCTACATAACCAATAACATAGCTCAACTAAAAAAAAATCTAGGAGACAAAAAAATTGCACTGAATGTTTGCTTTGCTGCCTTCATGTAGAAAAAAAAATAGGTTATTTTTTTCTCCCTTTTTCAGAGGTTGTTTTGGTGTCATGTAGAAACAATCTTGTTATTTGGGAGATAAGATAAAACAGCTACTGGTCTGTTCTTGAATGAGGTTCCCTAAGGGTTCCAGTATTTTGCTCTCTTTTTGTGTGTTAACACCTGATCAGAAGAATCAAAGAGATAAGTTAAAATGGATTAAATGTAATTTGCAGTTTATACTCCTACTTACTTTAAATCTTTTTTTTTTTTTTTTTTTTTTTTTTTTTTTTTTTTACTTCAGAACACAGCTGAAGTAAACACTGAGATTATAGCACAGATCAAAAAGACATCATGTTCATGTCTGAAATGATCATCTTTGGTGCTGGGAAGGAGAAAATGTCATAAAGTCCATCATTTTGTCCTGAGGTGCCTGGATCCATACTGGTTGATAAAGGAGGGAGGGAAGGAAGAAAGGGAAGAAGGGAGGGAAGGAAGATTGGAAGGGAGGAAGAAAGAAAAAGAAGACCATGAAAGAAGGAAAATAGTTTTTTTTTCTCATTTGTTATTCTTTTTATTACATAAAATTCACAAAGTTTAGAAGGAACACAGGAACACAAGACCTTTCAGTGTTCAGTTCCCTTTCTACATCATTTCCCATTTGTCAAAACCTCATATGGGAAGAGGAGTGGTATTTCATGATTTGTTCTCTATCAATTGTTAGGAGGCCTAAATTTGATTTTTGCAATCATCGTTCTTAATAACTGGGTAAGAGGCAATATTTTATGCCTCCATTTATCGTGTTCTGAATACAGTTGGTTGGACTGTCTCAATATGGTTCACACATTTACACAAATTCAGCTCTGACTTTCATCTTTTTCATGTTGAAACGTATTTCTCTCATTGTTTTTTTTTGAAATATCCTTTTGGTTTCTCATGTAAGATGACATTAAATCAATGTATATTTAGCAGGAGACAACATATGTTTTGCCCTAGATTATTTGTTATAACTTCATTGTTTCATCTTCTAAATTGACACACTTTAACAGTGATTTATTTCCTTATTTGGCCAAAATTCTACCTCATGAAGTTAATTTGTACACAGTGTAAAGCAAGCTGTCATTTGTAGATAATAGCTAATATCTTGGTTTCTTGGTACAATTCCAGCTTATGTCTGTGCCTTGACTTAATTATTGTTTTCACTCACAAATTGTCCAGTTTGGGGTAATAAAAGACTGATGGTGTGAAATGTAAATTGTGTCGTATTTTTGTTAGAAAAGATAAGGGAAAGAGAACATTCTGAGGCATGCGAAAGGATGGATCACTCGACAAATAATTTCTTTCTCTCCATTTAGGGCATTTAGTGTTGTACATCAGCACTATCAGATGAATTATCTGTCATCTGAAATTCTTATTACAATTTGCTTCTAAAATTTCTGAAAGATGAAACAAAAATTCCCTAATAGTAGTATTTTGTCTTACTAGAATTGTGTGTTTCAGAGGTAAACTGACATAATGATTAGTGACAAGATTGGAAGACTGAGCCCCAATCTTGAAATTCAAATCACATTCCTGCCATTTTTTTTTTTGGCTTTGTGATCTTGAGCAAATTATATAATGACTCCTTTGCATTTCTGTTATCTTTAAATTGAGATAATACTTGTAAGATTTTAAAATTAAATAATACAGAATACTTAAAAAATATCACTCAGTGGAGTACGTAGCAAGGTACTCAGTAAAAACAAGTTGACTTTAAATATGACACAGCATGTCCAGGCTCTTGAAATACAAACAGTTCTATGAACCCATTAGTAAAGTCATTGTGGAGAAAGCAGCCCTACTCTTTGCAGTTGCTCTGTGGGAGCCAAAAAATTTAGGAGAGGCAAATTCGTTACCAATATCAAAAGGAAGACAATTAGGACCTTGCTTAACTTGAACGTTTTCTACATGAGGTGCCTCTAGACCTGTGTCATTGTCACTTGGAAAATACTAAAGCTATTAGGCTGAAAAATTAAAATAAAGACAACATAGAAGAAGTTCTATAATCTGCTCCACACTGAAGGCTGTATTAGAATATTCTGGTTTCTTCTAGAGGCTTTGAACTGCCTTAATGACTCCTCAGTCTCCAGAGTCCTTTCCTGTCATCAGATTTGTGGTGGTGGCAGAAATCACCGTAAACTTAGGCATCATATGGTCCCCAGATCTGCCTTTCAGTTAATAGATGTGTGATGGATAATGTGGTTCCAAAATCTCTGAATGTTTGTTCCCTGATGGAATCATCCTTTTGACTCTTTTAATGTTCTGATTCATAGCTTTCCTTGTGACTTTTGTGGAAAAAAGCTGTCATATTTGAAAACAGAACTAAAGTTATATTCCGTTAAGGACATGGCTACCATTTGTTATCTGCATTGGGATCTTAAATAAAACTAAAAAAAAAATTATTGTGCTTTCTCCTACAAATAGTAACTGAGGATAATTTTGGAAAAATTTCTTAGTAAACACATAAGCCATCCAATATTTTGCATCTCATGATGACAATACAGTAGACTAATTGTTTCCCAAATAACAAATTGAAAAGTAGAAGACCTGGGTTCAAACTTCAGCATTTTCTTTAGGTTGTTGTCTGGCTTTGAACAATTTTTTAACTCCTCTGGCCCTGCTTAATATTCTGTAATAAAAGGATGAGATTAGACTTGAAGCCTCCTTCTTGGTCTTAAAGTTCATAATCTCCCATTCAGAATCCATCAGGCAAGCCATACATACTTTAAAGATGTCTACCTATTCAAATGGCATCTTTAATGTTTTCTTGTGTACTCATTTTATGGCATATTTTGCTTCAATGTCTAAATAAGGAGAGAGAATAGAATAAGTAAAGTACAAAGAAGGAGCTTCAAAGATAATGAAAACTTTGTATTTCTTAAGCTGGTAGTGATTTCACAGATGTTTCTCCTGGCTTTTTTTTTTTTTTCTTTTCTTTTCTCATAGCTATTCATAAAGTACAGACTCTTTTTGAATGTCCTCCATAGTAAGTGAGAAGACAAAAGAAAGGAAGAGATTAACATCTGTGTCTATTTTGTTTACAGTTCAATCTTTAGCAAGCATTTTATGTGAATGACTATGAGAAAAAGTGCACTGGATTTGGGTGTGGGGGCCCACGCCTATATTACCAGCAGCTCAGAGGCCCAGACAGGAAGATCCCAAGTTCAAAGCCAGCCTCAGCAAAAGTGAGATGTTAAGCAATTCAGTGAGAAGTTGTCTCTAAATCAAATACAAAATACGGCTGGGATGTGGCCCAGTGGCCCCTGAGTTCAATCCCTAGTACTCACCCCCGACCCTGCCATGAAAAGGTGTCCTGGATTCTAATACTAAGTATTTCTTTCATTACTTTACGTGTTTTACAGGTTTCACATATGGTTATAAACAGAATTTTTAAAATCAAGTTTCTCTTTCTACTCTTTTGTGATTAAATAGTGATTAATAAGGTGTTGTTTTTCTGCAGGACTAGAGGGAAACAGCAGGATTATTATGTGCCTTTCAGTTCATAAGTTGACAATAGGTTTCAATTAGAGGATTTGTACAAAAGCAAAGGAATTTGAAAGGTATCATGAACTATGAGATATAATAAGTATCCTGCATTCTTTGAAGTTTGCAGACAGTTCTTTTGTGCTTTGACAGTTAATTTTTCTTTTTGCTACTTTTGAAAAATGTATTTTTTTGCCCTGAAAGAAATAAAATGTAATTACATATAGTATAAAAAAAGAAAAATTCACCCAACTATGTGACCTTAGGCAAAGTCATTACTCACCATCTATTTCAATTCTTTATTTATAAAAACAGAATGGTAGACATCAGCCCTAGAATTCTTTGTCCTTGAGGATAATCCACGGAGATGGAAAATCTTGCACAGATACATTCTCTGCCATCACAAGTGTGGAATCTGTATTCTATTATAGGCAATATGAAGCAGCAAATTAGTTCCAATAGTGTTCACTGCATTGCAGTAGTTTGCAGCGAACAACAAGATACCTCTTTACAGATATCTGCAAACACGAAGGAGCACTAGGTTTCTTGTTCCCATGGAAATATAACCTCAATTAAAATTCTATTCTCATCTCTATGAAACTGTGCACAAACGTCCAAGAATCAAGAATAATACTGAGAGACCTGCTAAGCTTGGTAACAGCCCCTGCTTTCCTTCTGCACTGACTTAACACAGTTCTTGTTAATCGTAAATGCATATCATAATCATTTCTTGACTATTTTCAAATGATGAACTCCCAAACCCCACCCTAGGGCCACTGCATGAGAATTCCCCCAGATATGGCCCAGAAATTTTGCATTGTTTGGGATGATTCATGGCTGATTTTATTTAATGAAATTTAGCTTCCTTGTTGTGCTATGGATAAAGCAGGAGATAATCATCCAGGAATAAGCTATTTGCTATAATAAAAAGAATAATATACACAAGTAGCAATCCAAAACTCTTTACTGTCCTTTGTTGGAAATTTTTCTTAATAACAGTTCAAAACAATAGCAACTTGGATATAAAATGCGACCTTAGATTGGTGCAGAGAACAATTTGCCCAACTATACAATAGCTATGATTAATACTGGTCTTCAAAGCAGCCCATCTATTAAGACAATTTTTTTGTGAAGAATGATAAATTATTAGTTAAATAAAAACTACAATTAGGGTATTTTCTATTGCCTATAGAATAATACGAGGGACTACGTTCTGCTAGGGACTTATGCAGGCCCAGTTACTAGGCTAGAAACTTGCAAGACGTTCTTTCTAACTGTAACAAGTTGATTTCCCATTAATAGATGGAGAAATCAATTGAACCAAGGTTAAGATACTTTCCTACTACCTGGGAACTAAAAACTAGCAAAGTGAATAAGCTTGGAAAAAGGTTTATGATTGCAAATGTATCTGGATATGATGCCAATTCTCTCATTCATTGTGTTTTATGAGTTTAATGAGCAAGGAGGAAAAAAAGTCTTCATTGTGCTTCGTTCCTTGCTGCTGATAGAGATGTAGCTGTTATTATGGAAAGTGCACAGGAGAATTGCTTGTGTTCTTTAGATATACCCATGAGGAAAAGAAAGTTCCAGTTTAAAAAAAAAAAAAACAACAACAAAACACAAAGGGTGATTCTCTATTTTTCCATTCTGCACATAACAGGTACAGTGGACCTCTAAGCCAACCTGGGGTTCTTAGATATGCTGTTTGTATGGGAGCAAGGAAGACTTTCCCATAAATACAGGCTAGTAACAGAGAACTGAAAACAGGGCTGGCACTGAGTGAAATGCAGAGTGGGAAAGATCATGAGATCCCAAAGAGTAGACAGTGGGAAGTGCTTTGTTGAGAAAGATCTGACAAGGACAGCTTTGGATGCAGAGAGAGGTTATCATCCAGAAGCCCATTTGGACAAAAGGGAATAATGCCTCATTCTTCTCTAGGAAATCTCTTTATTTATTGCACTAAAAAGTCAAAAACATTATTTGTGATAAGAAAATCAAGTGACCAATATAATGTAAATAAAACCTGCTTTTATACTTGTATTCAAACCCCTAAGTCCAAAGAGTCAACATTACCATTCACTGGTTAAGTTGACTGTTTCTAAAATGGGTGATTTTTTTTTTTTTTTGAGAAACATTTTAGAACCAGTTTACTCCTAATCCCACAACAAACAGTGGATCAACATGGCTGATGCGTTTCCATTATTCAGTGAATCTCTTTGGAGTTCTTAGTATATACGGGTGGATTAGTAGTAACCTACAAACTTTTCAAAGTGAAAGGATTGAACATCAAAAACCTCAGAATTTATCAATATGTGTTTCACAAAGCTTAGGTATTAGCTATGCAAGGATGAAAACTTTTCCAAGTTTGGTTGAGCTGCTGCCTCAGATGAATGTTGAAACATTCTCATATTTCCAAGCTGCATCTGCCTTCAGGGGACATATTGGCTACTAGTGTAAAAGAAATCAAATTATGCACCTTTAGATGTGGAGTGGGCACTAATATTTTTCTCCATAAACTTCAAAGGATCTTATTTTTATTTGCATTCTTTACTGTTGAATTCAAGTAAGAGCACCTCCATGACTAAACTTAACATTAGGTTTTATACATCTTAGTATGTTGAAATATTTCCCCCATTTTCTTCTAAGAGTTGTAAAGTTTCTGGTCTTATCCCTGGACTTTTGGTCCATTTTGAGTTGGCTTTTATGGAGAGGGAGATAAATGTGCTTTCACTTTTTAAAATATAAATATCCAATTTTCCCAGGACCATTTGTTAAAGAGGCAGTCTTTTCTTCAACATATTTTTGTCAACTTTGTCAAGGATCAGCTGGCTGCATTGGTGTGGGTTTTTCTCTGTTTTCTAGTCTATTTCATTGGTCTACATGTCTGTTTTTATTACACTACCATGCAGGTTTTGTACTATGGCCCTGTAATATAATTTGAAAATGGGTTTTGTGACACCTCCAGAGTTTTTTCAGGATTGCTTTGGCTACTGTGGGTATTTTGTTTTTAACCTCTTAATTTTAGGATTTTTCCCCCTCTTCCTGTGAAGATTATTGTTAGCATTGTGATGAGGATTGCATTAAATCTATAAACTTTTGTGTACTGTGTACAGTTTAACAGTATTAATTCTTCCTTTCCACAAAAATGGAAAGAATTTTACAAAGGAAATTATAGACATTTAAAAAAGAAATTGAAAAAGACTCTAGAAGATGGAAATTCTAGTGCCTTTTTCAGTTTTTTTAAGTGTCTATAATTTCCTTTGTAAAGTTCTTTCACTTCCTTGCTTAGATTTATTCCTAGGTATTTTATTTATTAATTTCTGAAGCTATTGTGAATGAATAGTTTCCTGATTCCTTTCTCAGCTTGTTTATTCTTAATATATAGAAAAATCTTCTCTTGATTTTTATATGTTGATTTTGTATCTTCCTATTTTGCTGAATTCATGAGTTCTGGAAATCTCATGGTAAACCCTTTAGGATTTTCTAAGCATAGAATCATGATATCTACAAAAAAGGATTATTTAACTTCTTCCTTTCCTATTTATATCCCTCTGGTTTTTTTTCTCTTGTCTAAGTGCAGTGTCAAAAATTTAAAGTAATATATTGAGTAGGAGTAGTGAGTGAACATTCTTATTTCTGATGTTAGAAGAAATGGTTTCAGTTTTTCCCCATTTGGTATGATGTTGGCTTTTGATTTGTCACATATAGCCTTTATTATATTGAGGCAAGATTCTTCTATTCCTAGATACTCATGGGGTTTTATCATGAAGAGGAGCTGTACTTTTTTTGAGATTTTTTATGTATCCATTGAGATGATCATATGATTTCTATCTTTGAGTTTATTTATATGTTGTATTACATTTATTTATTTGTATTATGTTCAACTATCCTTGCATTAAAAAAACAAGATTAACTTGATCAGGGAGTATGATTGTTTTAGTGTGCTGTTGAATTTTGTTTGCTAATATTTTAGTAAGGATTTTTGCATATATGTTCATCATGGATTGTTCCTTAATTTTCTTTCCTTCCTTTAAGTGTCTTTATTTGGTTTTAGTATCAGGGTGATAACAACTTTGCAGAATGAGTTTAGAAGCATTTTCACCCTTTCTAATGATGAAATAATTTAAGGAATATTGGTGATAATTGTTCTTTTAAGATAGATCTGGTAAAATTTAGCTGTGAATATGTCTGGTCCTGGGCTTGGCTTTTCTTTTCTTTTCTTTTTTAACTGTTTTGATAGCATTGCTTGTTGTTGGTCTGTTTAGGTTTTCTATATCCTCTTGGTTCAATTTTGGTAGGTTTAATGTATGTAAAAATTTATCCATTTCTTCTAGATTTTTCAACTTATTGAAATGTAAGTTTCCCAAATAATTCCTAAGTATTTTCATAATTTCAGTTTTATCTGTAGTAATATTTCCATTTCATCTCTAGTTTTGCTAATTTGAAGTTTCTCATTCTTTTATTTGGTAATTTGCCTAAGGGTTTATCAGTCTTGCTTAGTTTTTCAAAGCAGCATTTCCATTTTTCATTGGTCCTTTGTATTATTTCTCTAGTTTTTGTTTCATTAATATCAACTCTGAACATTATTATTTCTTTCTTCCTATGAGCTTTGGGATTGGTTTGTTCTTGTCTTTCTAAAACCCTGAGAGGCATCGTCAGGTTGCTTTTTTGCAATTTTTTTGGGTAATTATTTGTTGTTCTCTCTTTTTCATGTATGCTTTCATAGCTGTAAACTTCAATCTTGGAACTGCCTTTGCTGTATCCTGAAGATTCTGGTGTGTTTTATTTCCTCTTCTTTCCCATGGATTTCCTGTTTTTTTCCCCATGACTTCTTCAATGACCCATACATTTTTCAAAAGTATACTGTTCAATATCCATGCATTCTTTGTATAGTTTCTGTAGTTTTTCCTTGCTCTTACAAATTTCATTATGATATAAAAAGATTCAAGGAATTATATCTATTTTTATGTATACTAAAACTTGCTTTATGGCATACTATACGACTAATTTTGGATAATGTTCCATGAAGGGCTAAAAAAGAAAATACATTCAGTCATTGTTAGATAAATATTATATAGATGTCCTTTAAGTCCATTTGATCTATAGTATAGCTTAAATATGATGTGTCTTTTTTGATTTTCTATCTGTATAATCTGTCTATTACTGAGAGTGGTGCACTGATGTCCCTACTATCTTTTCACTGGGGTCTATTAAAACTTTTTATTTTGTTTAGTTTATTTTATGAAATTGGGCCCACCAATATTTAGGTCATAAGTATTTAAAATTATTATATCTTCCAATTAGACTATTCTCTTTATCACTGTTTTCAGCTTTGCATCTCTATCACCAAAAGAACTGATAAGAACAACCTAGAAGAGGAAAAGTTTATTTGGCTCATGGTTTAGAGGACTCAGTCCACAGATGACCAAAACCATATCTCTGGGCCTAAGCAGCAAACAGCGAGAGCTTTTTTCACTGGGGACAAAATATAAACTCTAAAGGCACACTCACAGTTACCTAGTTCCTCCAGCCATACCCCACTGGGCCTATAGTTACTGCTCAATCAATCTATGTGAGTGGATTAATCAACTGATTGTGTTATAATTCTCATATAAATTTCACCTCTGAAAACTTTTATGTTTTCTCATACATGAGATTTTGTGGGACACCTCATATCTAAAACATAACAACTATCTTTGTCTCTTCTGACTATTTCAGTTTGAAGTCTGCTTTGTCTGATAGGAAAGTAACAGATCTTCATGGAATACCATTTCCTATCCTTTCATTTTCAGCCTGTGATTGTCTTTGCCTGTGAGGTGTGTTCCTTAGAGACAATGGGTCTTTTTTTTTTTTAAATGCAATCTGCCAGTCTAATGTATTTTAGTTGGAAAATTTGGACCATTTACATTGTGTGTTATTTTCTGAGAGGTATATGTTACTTTCTATCATTTTGCTTTTTTTATAATAATTCATTGTCCCTAATTCTCATATTTTTCTTGTCCATACTTTTAATGAGATTTTTCTTTCCCATGCTTTCTTAGTTATTCTTATCTTCCTCTTTTGTGTGTAGGATTCCTTTGAGTATCTTCTGCAGAGCTGACTTAGGAATTATAAATTAGTTTATCTTGGGAGATCTTTATTTCTTCCTTGATTCTTAGGAATAGCTTTGCTTGATATAGTAATCTAGGTTGGTAGTTGTTTTCTTTCAGAACTTAATGCCCTTTGAAGTTTATGTTGAGAAAACTATTATTTTATTGGATTGACTTTATAAGTGACTTGACACTTCACTCTTGAAACTCTTGAAGTTATTTACTTTGAATTTTTGATATTTTAGCTACAATATGCCATGGAGAAGTTTTTTTCTGGGCTTGTCTATTCTAAATACCTCCAGTACCTGAATGTTCATCTCATTTTCAAGATTCAGAAAAATTTCTGTTACTCCATTGAATGACTTTTATATGTCATTAATTTGTGGGTTTTATTGTTTTTAAAAACTATTGGGTCTTTTTAGTTATGGATGATATTAGAATGTATTTTGACATATTATATGTACATGGAGTATAATTTCTCATTCTTACGGTTGTACATGATATGGTTGTACAGTTACATTGATTCTGTGTTTACATATAAACATAGGAAAGTAAAGTTTAATTCATTCTACTTCCTTTCCTAAACCAATCACCACTCCTTTTCCTTCGTTTCCCTTTGTCTAATCCAAAGTATTTCTGTTCATTCCTTTCCTCCACTTATTGTGTGCTAATATCCCCATATCAGAACATTCTGCCTTTGTTTTGAGGATGGCCTGTTTCACCTAGCATGATATTCGCCAGTTTCATCCACTTACCAGAAAATGTCATAATTTCATTCTTCTTTTAAAGCTGTTTATTCCTTTGTGTATATATACCACAGTTTCTTTATCCATTGATCTGCTAAAGGGCACCTAGGTTGGTTCCATAGTTTAACTATTGTGAATTGAGCTGCTATAAACAATGATGTGCCTGCATCACTGCAGTATGCTGATTTTAAGTCATTTGAGTCTAGACCAAGGAGTGGAGTAGCTGGGTCAAATGGGTGTTCCATTCCAAGTTTTCTGAGGAATCTCCATTCTGCTTTCCAGACTGGTTGCAACAATTTGCAGTCCCACCAGCAATATATGAGTGTGCCTTTTTCCCCACATTCTCGCTAAAATTTATTGTTGCTAGTATTCTTTAAAATTGCCATTCTGACTGGAATGAGATGAAATCTTAAGAGTAGTTTTGATTTGCATTTCACTAATTGCTAGATGTTGAATTTTTTTCATATATTTGTCGATCTATTTTATTTCTTGTGTGAAGTGTCTATTCAGTTCTTTAGCCCATTTATTGATTGGGTTATCTGGTATGTTTTGGGTTTGTTTGTTTGGTTCGTGTTAAGTTTTTTGAGTTTTTTATATACCCCAAAGATTAATGCCATATCTGAAGTGTATGTGGTAAAGATTTTGTCTCATTCTGTAGGCTCTCTCTTTACATTATTGATTATTTCCTTTTCTGATAAGATGTTTTTAGTTTGAATACATCCAATTTATTGATTCTTGATTTTACTTCTTGTGCTTTAAGCGGTTTGTTAAGGAAGTCAGTTCCTAAGCCAACATTGTGAAAATTTGGGCCTACTTTTTCTTCTATGTACAAGGTCTCTGTTCTAGTGCTTAATTCTTCTTTTAAGGCTGAGTAATATTCAATTGTGTATATATACCACAGTTTCTTTATCCATTATCTGTGATCCACTTTGAGTTTAATTTTGTGCAGGGTGAGAGACAGGGATTTAATCTCATTTTGCTGCATATGGATGCAAGGTTTGGCTCCACATAGGACATCAATAAACATAATTCATTATGTCAACAGTCTTAAAGACAAGAATAATATGATCATTAAGATAGATGAAGAAATATATTTTGCCATTTGACAAAATATACACCCCTTCATGTTCAAAACACTAGAAAAATTAGAAATAGTAGGCAGATATCTCAAAATTGTAAAAGCTATATATGCTAAACCCAAGGCCAACATCATTCTAAATGGTAAAAAATCAAAAGCATTTCCTCAAAAAAAAAAAAAAAAAAAACGGAACATGACAAAGTTGCTCTCTTTTATCACTTTTGTTCAACAATTGTCCTTGAAACTCTAGCCAGCACAATTAGACAGATGAAAGAAATTAAATAAATATGAACAAGAAAAGATAAACTCAAACTTCACTATTTGCCAATGACATGATTCTATATTTGGAATATCCAAAATATTTGACCAGAATTTTAGAACTCATAAATGAATTCAGCAAATTCAGTATAAAATCAACACCCCCAAATCAAACATTTTCCTATACTTCAGTGATGAATCCACTGAAAGAAAAATTGGGAAAGCTATCCCATTCACAATAGCCTCAAAATTATATTAGGAATCAATCTTACAAAAGAGGTTAAAGACTTCTACAATGAAAACTACAGAATACTAAATGAAGAAATTGAAGAAGACTATAGAAGATGGAAAGATTTCTAAAGGCAAAATTAATATTGACAAAATGGCCATACTACCAAAAGCATTATACAGATTTAATGCAATTCCTATTAAGATCCCAATGACATTCTTCATAGAATTAGAAAAAGCAATCATGAAATTTATTTGGAAAAATAAGAGGCCCATAATAGCCAAATCAATCCTTTGCAAAAAGAGTAAAGCAGGAGGCATTACAATACCAGACCTTAAACTATACTACAAAGCTATAACAACATAAACAGCTTGATATTGGCATCAGAACAGACCCTTAGGTCAATGGTACAGAATGGAAGCCACAGAGACAAACCCACATAAATACAGTTATCTCATACTAGACAGAGGTGCCAAAAACATACATTGGAGAAAAGATGGCCTCTTCAACAAATGGTACTGGGAAAACTGGAAATCCCTATGAATTTATTTCTTACTAGGCTTTCCAGGTTTTGTTCCTACCAGATATTGGGAGGCAGAGTCAATGCCCAGATTCTGCTGATTCATTCTGTTTCCGTGGGTGGAGTTGGCAGCTGCACCAGTTGTCTCTTTGCTGGGTTGGGGCAGGTGTGTATATTTAGTTCTTCCCTCCTTCTAGCCTAGTATTCTGCTTCAAAAACCTTCCCAGTACTCAGATTCTTGTAGCTATTCATAAAGTCCTTGCTGGCCCACCAGTCATGAACTTGGGCAGTTCCAGAGTTTCTGTAGCATTACTGGGCACTTATAAGCTGTGTAGAGGACATAGATTGGTCTGGGTTATCTGCAGCTGACCAGCCAGATTTCTCTCTAGCTTTGATTGGGTCTTTGTGAGCCCAGGGGAAATTCTGAGACCAGGGCTATCAGTACAGACCTTACCCACCCTTCTCCAGTGTGGCACATGTGGCCTAGATGGCTCTAAACATTTAATGATGAATCACACTACTTGACAGATTTAACTGTGCTGGGTTGCGGCAGGTGTGTGCACACCTGTGTAGTTTTCAAATATGGTCATGGCTCTGCATCCTGGACATTGGGGCACTCTGTCCACTCTGCTCAGCCCACTGTGCTCCATTTCCTTTGCCTGCAACAGTGAGGCTCAGCAGTTTTAGTTTCCAGTGACCCCACTATATAAGTTTTTTAGATGACATTCCCCATGAAGATACTTGCTGCTTTCCCCAGGTGAGATGAAGGTATATGTGTTTAATCCTTTCCAGAGCTGCAAGCTTAAGTGTGGCCTTAATAAAATGGCTTCCCATTACAAATTGAGAAAACCAGGGCACTTCTCATGCCCTAGTGCCCTCTGGAGTTCCTGCCCCTGCTTAATCAAGTCTTCTTTCTCTTTTACTGCTGTTGCCAAGGCACACTTGTGAGCCTTGCTTGTCTTACTTCCTCCTTTTGTCACCCCCTCCTTCCAAAGCTGCCCTGAAGCTGCTGATGCAAGTTCAAGGCTGATGAATTCTTTCTTGCTTTCTGTTCCAATAACCATAATTTCTGAGTCTCTCCAAGTTTAATATTGTTCCTCAGTGCATCTCCTCAGTCATCCACCTCTGTGACTTATTATCTTCTCATGGTTTTAACTCCCATCTGCAGTGAAGCTGTGATCTGCATCCTGCTTCCTCCCACAATCTGGATCCTCTTTCACAGATATTTCATCCTTGATGTGTAGAAATGCAACTGATTTTTGCATATGGATTTTGTATCCTGAAATTTTATACAATTAGTTTATTAACTGTGTGTGTGTTTGGAGTTCTCAGAGTTTTCTCTATATAAGATTATGCAATCTGCATAGGTAGTTTTAATTCTTACTTAACAATATAAATACTCTTTGGTTCTTTCTCTTGCATAATTGTCCTGGCTAGGACTTCTAGTACTATGTTATAAAAATGAGAAAAGTGGGTATCCCCCTTCCTTGTTTTTGACATTACAATAAAAGCTTTCAATTTTCCACCATAAAATATAATATTCATCAGGGTACCTCAAATGCAAAACAAAATAACAATAAAATATCCCTTCATATCTGTTAGGATGACTACTATCAAGTACAAAAAGAAAATAAGCTTTGGCGAGGATAGGGAGTTGTTATAATCCTTCTGCATTATTGTGGGAACAAAAATAGTACAGTCACCGTGGAAAACAGTTTGAAGGTTCTAAAAAAAAATAAAAATAATGTTAGTTAACATTCAATCCAACAATGTAACATCTGGTAATATATCCAAAAAAGAACTGAAATCAAGATTTTAGCTATCTGTACTTTCATGTTTATTGAAATATTATTCACTTTAGCCAAGACATAAAAACTTCAATTTCCATTACTGGATGAATGAATAAAGAAAATGTAGCCAGTTGTGGTGGCGAATGCCTGTAATCCCAGCAACTCTGGAGACTGAAGTAGAAGGACTGCAAGTTCAAGGCCAGCCCCATCAACTTAGTGAGGACCCAAGCAACTTAGTGAGGCTCTGCCTCACTATAAAATGTAAAAAGGCTGGGAATGTGGCACAGTGGTTAATCACCTCTGGGCTTAATCCCTAGTACCAAAAAAATCAAAAAGAGAGAAGAGAGAAGAGAAAGAGAAGAGGGGAGGGAGAGAAAAAAAGCAAAACAAACAAAAGTGTCATATACATTAAATGGAATATGATTCAGGTTTTAAAAACAAGAAAATCTCACCAAATGACAACATGAATGAACCAAGAGGGTATTTTTCTAAGTGAATTAAGCCAGTCAAAGAAGGACAAATACTACATAATTCTACTTATATGATGTATATAAAATGGTTGAATTGATAGAAATCAAACACCAAAATGTAGACACCAGGGCCTGGGGTGAGGAACAAATGGAGAGTTGGTATTTATTGACTATAAACTTTATAGTCAATAAATAACAGATCTCTAGATGAATAAATTCTAGAGATCTGTTATGCAACATTTTGTCTATAGTTAACATTGTAGTGTTCACGTAAATGTTCAAGTGGGTTGATGATTTAGTCAACTTTTTCTCTGCTGTGTCTAAAAGACCTAACCAGAACAATTGTAGAGGAGAAAAAGTTTATTTGAGGGTTCAGAGATCTTAGTCAATAGAAAGCTGGCTGTATTTCACAGGGCTCAATGTGAGGCTCAACATCATGACAGAAGTGTGTGGAGGAGGGAATCATCTCACATGATGATCAGAAAACAGAGAGACTCCATTCACTAGATACAAAATATATTCCCCAAAGCCATGCCCCAATTCCCATGTCTTCCAGCCACACCCTACACTCCAGCCTTCAATTACCAGTTAATCCCCACCAGGGGATTAATTCACTGATTGGGTTAAAACTTTCCTAACCCAGTCATTTCTCCTCTGAACCTTCATTCATTGTTTCACACGTGAGCTTTTGGGGGAAACCTCACATCCAAACCATAACAATTAATCTCCTGTTACATGATTCAAAACACAACTTAATGACAATTAATAGTTTTCTCTTAGACTCTGAATTCTACTGTTACAGAGATTTTCTTGTATTTTTATAATAAAAGATATTACATAAAGTTCAGCATTTAATCATCTTTAAGTGTCTTACGGCAGTAAGTAAAATCATATTGTTGTTCAAATATCACCATCAATCTCCCAACTTTTTCATCTTCCCAAACTGAAATTCCATGCCCATTAAGTACTAACTCACCTGTTCCCTTTCCCACAATCCTAGTAGCCACCATACTATTTTCTCCTTCTATAAATGAATTTTACTAATTAGGTACTTAGAATCATACAGTATTTTTTTGTGTGAGCATGACTGGCTTATTTCACTGACAATGTCTTTAAGATTCCTCCATGTTATAGCAGGTCTCATCATTTTCTTCCTTTTTAAGGCTTATCACTATCCCACTGTATGCGTATACCATATTTTGTTTATCCATCCATTGA